>NC_133118.1:19677396-19983816 GCF_022965805.1 Primulina eburnea
ATATTTTACATGTCTTCATCTCGTTCATCGGGCCCACCATCTTCCAGTCTTGATCTCCAACTATTTCTAATAATTACATTTAAATAGTCATGGCACATAAGGGATATATCTCATGGGGTGAGAACGGGCCATAAACCAGGCCCACTTTAATAATATCAATATTAACAAAATGAATAAAAACAGTAAAATATCCTAACATACACCTAACACATTGGTCAAGGCTCTCGATCATCCTTCATGCATTTAATATCAAATATTACCATCAATTAATTAAACAAATTTAATTAACTGATAAATCATATATCTAATAATTTTATTACTAACCACCACAATTATTAAAGAATTTAATAAATTAAATAAACTCCTTTATTTAATTTCCAATTAAATCAATAATAATTGATTTCTTGTAAAAACTTATTTTTACCATAAATAATTTAAATCATATTTTAATTATTTATTTCACAAGAAAATTATTAATTTTCTAAAAATCAATTTTCCAAAATAAAATTGAACCAATTTTTCAAAAATATCAATTTTACCCAAAAATTTGAAAAATCAGAAAATCGCACCCTAGGTCCAAACAATTCAAGCCCATTATTCAGCGCGCATCCCGAGACGCTCCCGGGCAGCCGCCCGCCCGCTGCCCGAACGTTTCGGGCAGTGGCGGCGGCCCTGTGCGCGCAGAACGCGCATAGGCGCGCCGACGCCACGCGCAGGCGTCGGACGCCTGCGCTAGCACGGTGCGCGCAGGCCTCCAGCGCCTGTACACGCCTGCGCTAGCGCTGTGCGCGCAGGCGTCCGGCGCCTGCGCGCCCGCTGCGGACTGCCCGGAACAGTTCCGGGCAGATTTAATTTTTTTTTTCGAAAATCTGGAAAAAATAAATTTTCGTGGTGCTAAATTTTCTGAAAAATTTTCTTGTGTGGTTAGAAATAATTATTCAATATCAAAACATACTATTTAGAAAAAAACTGGCTCTGATACCACTGTTGGATCCCGGTTTTCTACACGCCCAAACGCAGCGGAAGTTTTAAAATTTTGTTTATTTTGACAATCAAAATATATTTTGGGCGCTCGTATGATTTTATCATAAACATTCATAGGGCGTTAGAATTATACCTTTGGTGAATGATTTCACTGGACACCAACTAATCCGGTATAAACGGATTAGCTCTTGTTGATTCCCTACGAACTTTTTTCGATGAAATCCTCCTATCAAGTCCACGACTAGATAGTGTGTTCTTCTTCTAATTTGCACTAGAAAATATAGAAGATGTTTCACGTAGGAGAAGAAAAATTGAGAGACGGCTCAAAGGTTTTCTCAAAAAGAGGTGGCCAATTTTTTTTTCTTTTGGAGGATGCCATTCTCGAAACCTAGGTGGTGGGTTGGCTAGGGTTTTTGTTTGCATGTGTTATTTATAATTCAATTAAACCCTAATTACATAATTAACATTAATGGGCTTGATTTGATTAATTGGGCTAGTCCAACTAGTTTGATTAATTTAATCACAGTCCATTAAAACTTTAATTGTTTAATATGTTGGATTTGTACCCCTACAAGCCCATCAAACATATTATCCACCATATTTAATTTATTAATTAATCAACTCAACTTTTGAGCTTAATAAATTAAATACATTATAAATTCAACATTTGAATTTATTATTTAAATTATAAATTCAACAACTTGAATTTACAGCACCTCCAAAATTTAATATTTAATAAACCCAACATTTGAGTTTAATAAATTAAATTCTCAAATTTCATAAATTCAACTACTTGAATTTATTCTCTCAAAATTTAATTATCATAAATTCAACTCCTTGAATTTACTATATAATATAAATTCAACTTCTTGAATTTATTCTCTCAACGGGAACAAACAATCCAGTACTTGTGTGGCCCTCAATGGTTCAGGGATACAGCTAGCCGTGGGTTCACAACTCTTTGTGATTCAGGACATAATCTTTTATTCGGGCTTACCCTAGTTAGCCCCATTCTTTTCATAAACACCTTGATCAAGAATGTCAGAACTCATTTCTGATTGCACCCATCGGATCATGGTAAGAGCGTCTAGTAGCATCGCCCCATGATCCCCTAGGTATCACTGATAGTGCCTGAAAGAACCAGTCGATTATGATTAACGTATAGTACGGTCCCTTCATCTCATATATCCCGATCGAATCTACAACCATTGGTTCATCGAGGGTTGCATATTCATTCGATAACTATGTGATAACTATAATAGTGGCATCGCGTGTACTATTTGGAGAACTCCTTCTCCAACGTACATCTCGTACTCTGGCCAGATATTCCATGCACTATTATTTCATTAGATCACATAGGATATCCACACCCGTAGGTGAGCGGTGAATCCCCGACTACAATGCACTGGCTCCTATATGTGTCGCAAATGTACCCAACCTCGCCACCTGATGACTCTCCTGGAGCCGGTAAACGAGTCAAAGCACAGCCCTAGTATATAGAGCCTCAGTGTTGTCTCGGGTCGTAAGGACTAATGGTGTACAATCGTAACCACGAACTTATCCTCTCGATGAATGATAACCACTTGGAAAGTCCGAGGGAGGGTTGTTCGGTATAATCATCATATGACTACCCATCTGTATGTTTGGACATCTCTATGCCCTTACCAAGAAACGCAGTACACAACATCACAGATGCTAGTCTCGAGCTCAAGAGACCTTTATCCATGTTTTAGGCGGCTGAATCGACTAGGAACGAATTTAGAATATGCAGTGTTTACAAATGAGTTTCAACATCGAATTACGATTCATTTGTATTAAAGCATAATCAAGGACTTTATCTATGTTGCTTGCATGGGTATACAGATAAAGGATAACGAAACCATTAAAAAGTAAATTATATTAAAATAAAGATTGTTTATTACACTTGAGTCAATAAATTCCCTAGCCAACCGTTGGCTTGCAGGGCATCTACTCTAACAATCTCCCACTTGCCCTAGAGCCAACTACCCTTAATTCCATTGCTTCGCGATGCTTTTCAAACAATGGTCCTGGCAAGGGCTTTATAAGTGGATCAACAACATTATCTGCAAAGGGGACTCTTTCAACTGATATGTATTCTCTTCCCACTATCTCCCGTATGATGTGGAACTTCCTCAGTACATGTTTGGATCGCAGATGAGACCTTGGTTCCTTTGCTTGCGCAATGGCACCAGTGTTGTCCCAGTACAATGGGACTGGATCAACTTCATTGGGAATAACGCCCAACACTTGGACTAAATTCCTCATCCAAACTGCCTCTTTGGATGCATCAGATGCAACAATGTATTCAGCTTCAGTGGTAGAATCCGCAATGGTGTCTTGCTTGGAACCTTTCCAAAAGACAGCCGCACCATATAGCATGAATACAAAAACAGAGGTCGATTTCGAATCATCTACGTCACATTGGAAGCTAGAATCCGTGTAGCCTTCCAATTTCAATTCTCCACCCTCATAAACCATGAACAAGTTCTTAGTCCTTCTCAAGTACTTAAGAATATCTTTCACGGCCTTCCAATGCATTGGACCAGGGTTCGCCTGATATTTGCTGTAACACTCAAAGCATAAGTAACATCAGGACGTGTCGATATCATACCATACATGATACTACCAATAGCTGACGCATATGGAATACGTGTCATCATCTCTATCTTTTCATCAGTTTTGGGACACAAAGCTTTAGATAGAGTAATACCATGACACATTGGTAAATATCCTCTCTTTTACTCTTCCATAGAGAATCGTTTTATAATGGTATCGATATAGGTAGATTGGGTGAGTCTGAGCATCCTCTTTGATCTATCTCTATAGATTTGTATTCCCAATACGTAGGATGCTTCACCCATGTGTTTCATGGAGAATTTACAGGCCAACCATACTTTAGTTGATTGCAATAATCCTACATCATTCCCAATGAACAGGATATCATCAACATAAAGTACTAGGAATGTCACTACACTCCCACTAACCTTCTTGTACATGCACGGTTCCTCAGGATTATTAGCAAAACCAAACTCTTTGATAGTGCTATCAAATCTGAGGTTCCAACTCCTTGACGCCTGCTTGAGACCATATATTGATATCTGAAGTTTGCATACCTTATGCTCACTTCCTACTGATGTGTATCCCTCAGGTTGAGACATATAAGTTTCTTCTTTGATGTCTCCATTGATTATTGTAGTCTTTACATCCATTTTCCATATCTCATAGTCATACCATGATGCTATGGCTAGTAGTAATCTAATGGACTTAAACATAGCAACTGGTGAAAAAGTTTCCTCATAGTCAACTTTTGCCTTTGAGTATAATCTTTTGCAACCAGCTTTGCTTTGAAGGTCACTACATTCCCATTCACCCCAAGCTTTCTTTTGTAGATCCATTTGCACCCTATAGGAAAGATTCCCTCAGGTTGATCCACCAATGTCCAGACTTGGTTTGAATACATAGAATCCATTTCTGACTGAATGGATTCAAGCCATTTGGTTGAATCAGTATCAGATATTGCTTCTTTGAAATTTATTGGATCACATCCAACACAAGACTCAACATGGCCTTGTTCATGAAGAAGCGTATATCTTGCAGGTGGTCTAATAACCCTATCAGACCATCTAGGAGCTTGTACTTCAACTACTGGTTCTTGGGAAAAGGGTTAAACTACTATAGTTGAGAGAGTATCTTGAATTTCTTCAAGTTCTATCATCTTGCCTTTTCTATCTAATAGAAATTCCCTTTCCAAAAAGACGGCATTTCTTGAAACAAACACTTTTTGCTTCATTGGGATGATAGAAATAATATCCAACAGAATTCTTTGGATATCTTACAAAGTAGCACAAAGTGGATCTACTATCCAATTTGTCTCCCACTGTCTGCTTCACGTAAGCAGTACATCCCCATATTCTCATGTAAGAATATTTGGGATTTTTTCCCATCCATATCTCATATGGTGTTTTATCAACTGCTTTAGTATGGACATTATTCAACAACATTGCCGCAATTTCAAGCGCAAAGCCCCAAAACAATGTAGGCAATTCAGTGAATCCCATCATTGATCGAACCATGTCCAACAAGGTTTGCTTACAATGTTCAGAAACACCATTCAATTGTGGTGTTGCTGGTGGAGTCACTGTGAGAGAATCTCATTCTCTGTTAGATAACCCTAAACTCAGCACTTAAGTATTCTCCACCTCGATCAGATCGAAGTGCTTTAATACTTCTTTCTTGCTGATTTTCTACTTCAGATCTGAATTCTTTGAACTTTTCAAATGCTTCAGATTTGTGTTTTATCAAATAAACACACCCATACCTCGAATGGTCATCAGTAAAGGTAATGAAGTAGGATTGCCCATATCCTGTGATAACACTTAGCGGGCCACAAATGTCTGTGTGGATCAAATCTAATAGACCATGCGCACGTTCCACGTTTCTATCGAATGGAGTCTTGGTCATTTTTCTTTTCAGATAGGACTCACGGGTAAGTATAGAATTTATGTCTGACAAGTCAAACATGCATTCTCCCACTAGCTTGTGCATCCTTCTTTGAGAAATGTGACCTAGTCTAGCGTGCCATATTTGTGCGGGATTTGGATCATCTAACTTTCTTTTGTTTGTTGTTGAAATCCTGTTTACATGGACATTCATTCATCATTTCCAGAACATTTCTGGCTCATATAACTTCTTATGTCCGGACTTCTTGCAGTGAAATATGTTCTGACTTATCGGGCTTTGTAGGCCTTTTAAGTGTCTTTCGGAGTTTGCCTCTTATTGGGTTTTTTTCTTGTGAGGGGCATAACATTTCTTTCCCTTACATTACGGGCCACTTTTGTTCCTGACAGAGCTTCCAATAAGGTTGGAGAGTTGTTTCACTTTGTTATTTTTTTTTAATTATTATTATTATATTATTTGAAGGGTTCGGTTCTATCATAGAAAAGCCTTTCCTCCCTTCTATTTATAGAGGCTTCTTCCTTCCTTAGTAAGATTATCCATGAAATGATTGAAATGGCAAGTTGCTTTCTTTTTACACGTACATGAATTTATTTTTCACTATTTCACTCTTAATATAATATTATATATCATTTGTCCCCTTGAGTTTTGTAGGGTCGTCTATTAAAATAATAATTATTATTATTTTATTTTATGTTATTTTATTTTCTTTTTTTTATATATAAAATTCATTTTTTAGTTATTGGCTATGTGTATCCACTTCATCCATATATAATATGCTATATATGTGTATGCACGTGTGTGTGTGTGTGTGTGTGTGTATATATATATATATATATTCTAGTTTACTAAATTTTTATTGATTTTCTTGATGTGATTAACAATAAATTTTAGGGCCTTACACTCATCCTCCCCTTAAATAGATTTCGTCCCGAAATCGAAATGGTAATAATGCTACGACCATGTATAATAATAATGAAATTCACCTAGTTGAACAACTGAGGATATAATTAGCGCATTTGACTCTCTAATTCCCAAGTAGACTCTTCTACTCCATGAGGAGACCATTGAACACGTACCAGGGGAATTTTTTTGTTACGCAAAACTTTTTCTTTCTGATCCAAAATACAAATTGGTTGCTCGACATATGCTAGTGTCGGGTCTAATTCAACTTCATCCGGCGGCAGAACATGATTTGGATCGGGTTCATATTTCCGTAGCATGGAAACGTGAAACACGTTATGAATTTTTGATAATGCAGGTGGTAATGCCAACCGATATGCCAAACTTCCCACACGTTCTAGAATTTCGTATGGACCAATGTAGCGTGGCGATAATTTTCCTTTCATGCCGAATCGAACTGTTCCTCTAAATGGTGAAATTTTTAGAAATACTCGATCTCCTTTGTTGAATTCAAGCGGCCTTCGTCGCCGGTCCGCGTAACTAGCTTTTCGGTCTTGAGCAGATTTTATTCGTTTTCTGATCAAATGGATTTTATCGTTCATTTCTTGTATTATTTCTGGCCCAGTCAGTTGCTTTTCACCTATCTCATCCCAAAATAATGGTGATCGACATTTTCTTCCATATAAGGCTTCAAATGGTGCCATTCCAATACTACGTTGGAAACTGTTATTGAATGAGAATTCTACAAGTGATAAAGCATCTTGCCATCCAACATGAAAATCCATAATAACAACGCAAAGCATATCTTCCAGAGTTTGAATAGTTCGTTCAGACTGGCCGTCAGTTTGTGGGTGATATGCAGTACTCATAGCCAATCTTGAACCTAATGCTTCTTGAAAACTTCCCCAAAATTTCGAAGTAAATCTTGGGTCTCTATCAGAAACAATGGTGATAGGAATTTCATGAAGTCTCATTATATTGTCAATATAGAGACGAGCCATTTTTCTATAAGTGTATGTCCGCTCGTACGGAATAAAATGTGCAGATTTTGATAGGCGATCCACTACAACCCATATAGAATCACATCCTCTTGAAGAACGAGGTAAATGAGTAACAAAGTCCATTGTAATAAGCTCCCAATTCCATTTGGGAATTTCGAGACTTCGTAGGAGTCCTCCGGGTTTCTTCCTCTCAGCTTTGACTTGTTGACATGTGAGACATCTAGACACGAATTCAGATATGTCTTTCTTCATTCTCTTCCACCAAAACTGAAGTTTCAAACATGCATACATTTTCATTCCTCCTGGATGGATACTGTTACGGCTGCAATGGGCCTCTTCCAAAAGTTCTAGTCGCAAATCTGATTTTTCTGAAACAACTAGACGACCATTTAACCGTAGGGAATCATCGTCATCTATTTCGAATCCTGATTTGTGGCCATCAAGGACCAATTGTCTGGATTTTATAATTTGCGTATCAGTCTTTTGTGCCTCCTTAATTCGAGAAATTAATTCAGGTTCAATCTGTACCGCAGCAACATTGACATGCTCATCATTAATAATGAAATTTCATCCCGATGTATAGATATCTTCATGCAGTTGTGAAATTCGAACTGAAGTCATAATGACATCTTGACCTTTTCGACTGAGTGCGTCAGCTGTGACGTTCACTTTTCCAGGATGATACTGAATCTCACAATCATAATCTTTAAGAAGGTCCATCCATCTGCGTTGTCTCATATTCAGGTCTGACTGAGAGAATAAATACTTCAGGCTTTTATGGTCGGATAGGATCACAAACTTTTCTCCATATAAATAGTGACGCCAAATTTTTAAGGCAAACACAATGGCGGCTAATTCTAGATCATGAACTGGATACTTGCTCTCGTGGGGTTTTAGCTGCCGAGAAGCGTAGGCAATCACTTTTCTGTGTTGCATCAAAACACAACCTAAGCCTTTTAATGATGCATCCGTGCAAACAATGAAACCACCCGAACCAGATGGAAGAGTAAGAACTGGTGCAGTGATCAATCTCTTTTTCAACTCCAGAAAACTTGATTCACATTCATCAGACCAAATGAATTTCACATTTTTCTGTGTTAGGCGGGTAATTGGTTTAGCGATTTTTGAAAATCCTTCGATGAATCGACGGTAATAACCAGCTAAGCCCATGAAACTTCGAATTTCAGGAACGTTTGTTGGTCTAGACCAATTAATCATAGCTTCTACTTTGCTTGGATCAACTGAGATGCCAAAGCGTGATATGACATGACCTAAGAACACAACACGATCTAGCCAAAACTCAAATTTTGACAATTTAGCATAAAGTTGTTCCTTGCGAAGAATTTGTAGGACAATCCTCAAGTGTTCAGTGTGTTCCTCTTTAGATTTTGAATATACCAAAATATAATCAATAAAAACGATAACAAATTGGTCAAGAACTTCCTTGAATATGCGATTCATTAAATCCATGAATACTGCTGGAGCATTTGTAACACCAAACGGCATTACTAGAAATTCAAAATGACCGTATCTTGTTCGGAAGGGTGTCTTTGGTATATCTTCGGCTCGAACTCGTAATTGATGATAACCGGAACGCAAATCGATCTTTGAATAAATAGCAGTACCCTGAAGTTGATCAAATAAGTCATCAATTCGAGGCAATGGGTACTTGTTCTTTATATTAGCTTGATTCAGTTGTCTATAATCAATGCACAACCGCATCGAACCATCTTTCTTGCGCACAAACAACACTGGGGCTCCCCATGGTTATATACTGGGCCTAATGTAGCCTTTATCTAGTAATTCTTGCAGTTGTTCCTTCAATTCTTTTAATTCTAATGGGGCCATTCGGTATGGTGCTTTAGATATAGGAATTGTTCTAGAAATTAATTCTATCGAGAATTCTATTTCTCTGGGTGGAGGAAATCCAGGTATTTCATCGGGAAAAATATCTCGAAATTCATTCACCACTGGGATTTCAGACAATGTTGATTCTGATTTTTCGTTGTCGATAGCATACACAAGGTATCCTTCATTCCCTTGGAATAATAAACGCGACATTTCCAAGGATGATATCAGTGGAATTTTGGCACGTGATCCCTTACCATAGAAATTCCATTTTGTCCCAGAGTTAGGACGAAAACGGACTATCCCATGGAAACAATCAATGGTGGCACGGTATATTTTCAGTGTATCCATTCCCACGATACAATCAAAATCTTGCATCGGTAGAACAATAAGGTTCAAATGCAGTTCATTATCTTCACAATTCAACACGCAATCCAGTATCATTCGAGTAGACATGATGATCTTACCCATCGGAGTAGCAACAGAAATTGATGTAGGTAGTACAATAGAAGTCAAAGAATGCGATGTAATGAATGATTCAGAAATGAATGAATGGGATGCACCAGTGTCAAATAGTACTCGTGCAGGATAACCAGATACAGAACAATTACCTGCTATGACACTTCCTGGTGCTTCCTGAGCTTGATCTTCTGTGAGTGCTAAAACACGAGCCTGGGGTTGGTTTGAAAAATTACGACTTCCCGAGGCTTGCTGCGGTGGTCCATATGACTGCTGAAAAGATTTAGCAGGTACAGTACCTCTACCAGTACTAGATCCTCCACGAAATCCTCCTCGGACAGGTTGTGGAACATTGTTCTTGGATGGGCAAACTCTTGCATAATGACCTTCCTCACGACATTCCCGACAAGAGCCATAAACACCAATACATTGTTCACTAACATGCCTACCTCTACAACGGTTACAATAGGGACCAGAATAAGTAGTTATTTGAGATTCACCCTGCTGGCGGTAACCACTAAAACTAGAAGAAGCTGATCCAGATTTCTTAAACATCTTTCCTTTAGCTTTCAAATTCTGTTGGGTGGTTGATCTACTTCCTGGTGGTACAAACGAAGCGCTTCCCCTCTTAAGTCCAGCTTCTGCATTTTTTGCTCTTTCGACTGCCTCTGCAAATCCAGTAGGTAGTCCAGACACCACATAAGTATAAATGTTGTTGTTTAGTCCATTCACGAAACGATTATGTTTTGCCTTTGGGTTTGCTGCTACATGTGGTGCGTATTTTAGCATTGCAGTAAAAGTAGATGCATATTCAGCTACAGACATATTCCTTTGTCGCAGGCTGTTGAATTTATTCTCTTTTTCGGTATAGTAAGATGGTGGAGAAAATTTTTCAGTGAATTGAGTTTTGAAGACAGTCCAACTTACCTCGATTCCTTGTTCATCAAGTCCCATCTTGGTGGCTTCCCACCAATCTCTCGCACGATCCTTCAGTTGGTATAATGCAAGCTTATACTTTTGATTATCAGTATATTCCATTAAACTGAACAGGTACTCAATATCTTTAAGCCATGATTCAGATTTTTCAGCATCCTCAGTACCAAAGAATCTTGTGGGACGCAATTTTTGGAATCTCGAAACAATCTCATCCATCGTGATTTGTACAAATTGATCAACAACCTGCTCCACTGGATTTTCTTCTGTCATAGGAGTTTCTATATATATCCTAGGACGACCACGACCGCGTCCACTTCCTCGTCCTCTTGTAGCCATCTATAAAGGCCAATAAATAAATATATACACAAGAAATTTTATCAATGTACTATATAAATCTACAAACATAAACTATATAGGAGCATATAGGCAATTAAATAAATTTTCACGTAACTTTCGTGTGATCATAATCCTATGGAAGCATATCAAGTTATGCTCCGATACTTTGAGCAATTTCCCAGTTTATTGCTCTGATACCACTAAGTGTGGGTCCCTCGACTCTCAATGGTATTTATCATGAATTATTTTATTTAATTACCGTTTTAACTCTGCAGTGGAGAATGAAATTTTAAAATTTAATGTCAACGCGGGCCCAGACAGTTCGTTTCAAAAGATATTCAGTATTATATAGTATAAAATATAATACGTATAATTAATAGCTTAGACACTGAAATTAACATGTTTACTAAATTCATATAAATATTTATATTGTTAATGTTTGTCTTTAACAAAAAAGCATATCATCCCTGATTAGTTCAACGTCATACCATTTTACATATTAGTGCTCGAATAAATATTACATAACAAAATATATCGAGCCTAATTATATATATATATATATATATTTGTGCATCTTTATTTTAGCTCCTCCCTCACAGCATCTGAATCGGCACGTATACTGACCAAGTCACCCTTACTGAGAAGTATGATAGAATGGGGTCTGTCCCCATCACTAACATCAACCCAGGGCAATCGTAAAAGATCTCCTCTACTAGTGCATATGCTCCATCTATGAACATCATAGTATAAGTGCTTTCCTCATATGGCTCCTCACTCAGAAGTACGATGGATGCCATTTTGCCCTGATTATCAACCACACGTAGAAGATAACCGCCCCCGAGGGGGTGAGTAATAACTCAGTATTTTAAAACCGAAATAAAAACAACATGCACTGTAATAAATGATATGCCGATGCAATGCATGATCAGGGTAAATCCACATGCAGGGTAAATAGAATAATGAAAACTGCACAATCGGTAAATTCAGCGTAACAATAGCTCGAGCAACAGGCAAGGCTCAGCTATACTGCCGTAGTGACCACTCCTCCACCAGTCTACTACCGTGTGCCGGTCAGCTCGCCAGGGACTACAGACATACTGCACCTTATCAGCCTACAACATCTCTCGGGCTAGTTGCAGCTCCGTATCATCCCAAATATATCACCTCGATCATACACACAAAATATCAAAAAGGTCATCAATAGGATCGAGGATCAAAATGAAATGCAATGTCGTGTCATGCATCGATGCTACATATATATACATAAAATACCTGTGTGTAAAATATATTTTATTTTCGCGCATCGATGTTTATGTAATACACAAATAATTCATGTAGACAAATAATCAAAATTCAACAAATATCAAATTTTACGGGTACTTGTTGTATATTACCCGGTAGTAACATACCTTGTTATGAATTTATTTCAACGAGTGAAATTTAGCTCCGTAAAATCCTTGATCTATTATATAGAAAATAATAGATAAATTTTTAACTCCATCTACTTGGTTACTCTAGAACGTTAAATAATTTGATACAATTTCAATTCAAACAACTTTAACCATAACTCTTTTGATTCATCTAATTAAACTTGATATTCAGTAAATTTTTGTAATTCATAAATTCCAAATTGTATTTACTATATACTGTTATAGTTTTGCAAATTAGTCATGAAATTTAATTTAGTAAATCACAGAAAATAAATGTTCATGATTATTATTATTCATTCTCAACTCAATTGAAATCTATTCATATTTATTATAGTCTTACTATTTTCAATTATATCTATTTTACCATTGTACTTTTGGGGATTTCTTACTTACTGCATATAAGTAACATTCTAAAATGGAATGAAAACAATACTAATATATTTGCAACGTAGAGTTTGTAAAATCAAAATATTATTATTATTACTTCATATTAAAAATTGATCTTGTAAGCATTAAGACTCCATTTTATGTTATTTTAGTCCTCAAATTCCAAATCAACAAAAACTAAAACCCCATATTTTAGTAGTAAATATTTTTAAAATCTTCAAATCATCTTTCATATATATATATATATATATATATATATATATATATATATATATATATATATATATATATATATATATATATATATATATGTATCCATACATATATATAACTAATACTATATTTAGGCACCTACATGAAAAAAAGTTTATAGTTATTATACATATTAGATTGTACTTTTGGCTCATTCACGTAATATCTAAATATATCATATCCTTAAAGTAGATAAAATACAAGTAATGGAATAATTCATACCTTTTCCGAGAGCTTCCAATAAGGTTGGAGAGTTGTTTCACTTTTGTAATGCCCGAGATTTATGTCGTGTTAAATTACGATTATAGATTTTGAATCGATACGATTATGAAAGGGCTAACAGAGACACGAAATGAGATCACGACAAAGTGTAGGAATTACACTGATTTGGGCCGAGAGTTTGGCGCCCGGGCGGAAGTATTTGACCGCCCGAGCGCCAATGTTAACAGCAAGAAAGTCGAACACTTCTCGCCCGGGCGGAAGTTTTTGTCCGCCCGAGCGAGACTGAAATATGCAGGAGGGCCGATAGTTGCGCGCCAGGGCGAGAATTTATGTCCGCCCGAGCGCGAGACATGCAGAATGAAGGAATGACATTTGGCGTGTTGCATGTTCGTGTATGCATATATATATATATATATATATATATATATATATATATATATATATATATATATATATATATATGCAGCAACGAAAATCCCTCAGAATATTATAGGAGTTGGGGAAACTTTGTTGAAAATCCTTACGCCTTTATATTTCAATCCGTCCGTTAGATTTTAAATCCGACTTCGGTACCGAGTTCCTATCAACGTAGGCTACAACTGGACGTAAGTTTCACTACGTTTTGACATGCTTTGAAATTATGATATTGTCAGAATTGAATGGAACTCATATATGTTGTTCTCGACATATTAGACATCATAGAATCGAAGTCAGATTAAGAAACGGACTGATTATGGAATTGTTATGATTTTCGGAATAGTTTTGGAGTCAAGTGATATCAGAATTGAGTTGTTATTGAGTATGAGATATTAGAATTAATATCTGATTGATAGGGTATTGTTAGGTATATTGATATTATACCGTTATGCCATCGATATTGAATTAGATTGAGTATTGAGCAGGACAGATTTAATTCGAGTGGTGTATTGATATTATACTCCTCGATATTGTTCTTGTCAGATTGAGTATTGACAAGATTTGAGTTCGAGACTTCGACAGAATCAGAGTATCAGAAAGAAAGGTATAAATTAATGTTGAGTTGGGATTGCACAACTCGAGTGAGGTTTGACTCGAGTCTCCCTAAATCACATACTTTTATTTATTGCATTGATATTTGCAATTGATAAGACTTTTGATTGTAGTTTATTGATTTATAGCTACTGTATGATAAGATTGATATTTGTAGCCTATTGATTTATAGCTACTGCATGTAATGGCTGCTGACTCGCTAGTCATGGACTGATTTGCTTGGATACTGAATGCATGTATTGATTACTGAGTCGTTGAGTCATAGGCTGATTCGCCTAGTCACCGGCTGATTCGTCGGGTTATAGACTGATTCGTCTATTTATTGGCTGATTCGGCTAATTATAGCTGATTCGCTATATTTTGACTGATTCGTCTACACTTAAGCTGATTCGCTTAATTACAGGCTGATTCGTCTGGTTATTGGCTGATTCGCCTAATTCTTGACTGATTCGTCAATTCTGCGGCTGATTCGCCCAGATACTGAATATATGAATTATATCGATGCCGTTTAGGGATTGAGTCATTCCTATCGACTGAGATTCGGTATATTATCATTATTCAGACATCGAGATCCCTAGGTTAGAGTTGAGTCGAGTCTGAGACGACGTGTCAGTTGAGTCGAGTCCGAGATGACGCGTCGGTTGAGTTGAGTCAGATAGGATATGTTGATTTACATTGTTTATACCATTCATGATTATTGAATGTTGGATATGGATTTATGTTTCTGATCTGAGACATGTTATGAATAATCCTTATGTGCTTTCGTATATGTTTTTATATGATTGCATGTGTACATTGTTTATACTGGGATATTCATATCTCACCGGAGTTATCCGGCTGTTGTCTTGTTTTGTATGTGTGCATGACAACAGGTGGGGCTGGATCAGGGTCAAGATGAGAATGAGGCTGGACTAGATAGCGTGGAGATCCGGGCTTTGAAGCAACTTAGGATCCAGCACTGATATGTAGTTGAACCTAGTTGAATTCTTGTAGATAATACAGAGTTGTATGTATATGTTTAATATGTAATTTGAGTAAATTACATTACGTTTCCGCTTTGTATTTTAAAAAAAATTTAGACCCTGTTTTATAATTGATTAATTAGTCCCAATGATGATTAAGAACTTGATTAGCGTCCGGGTCCCCACAACAGGTGGTATCAGAGCTGTAGGTACTAGAACTGTAGATTCTTGAGATTGAGATAGAAGAGGCTAGTGAGCGGGGTAGATTGAGATTTTCTTTCCTTGCTTGTGAATGCTAGCATGCTTACTGCTTTATATAATACATGTTACTTGATTTATCTGATTTGATTTGGTAATATGTATTATTTGAAACGAATCTGAATTGATTCTCGATCAGCAGTAAGATGATCGGAGGAGAGACTGAATTGAAACAGGTGTGTTGGATTGGATTACTAATCCTTTTGAGTTTCAGATATGCCTCCTAGACGAATACCAGAACAGGGTAGTACATCGAATCCTCCAATGGATGTATCACCGACTCCAATGGAAACCTTGCTGAAGAGGTTTCAGTCATTCAAACCACCCACTCTGAAAGGTACTGAGACATCAGTCGAGTGTGAGAGTTGGTTAGGTAGCATTGAGTTGCTGTTTGATTCACTGGGATACATTGATGAGCGCCGGATTAAATTGATTGGCATCAGTTGCTTGATGTTGCACAAAGCTGGTGGGTTACAATGAAGAGGGCCTTGGAGCAACGAGGTACGATTATTACTGGGGATGTATTTAAAACTGAGTTTTATCAAAGATTTTTCCCAATATCGTATAGAAAAGACAAGGGGGCGGAGTTTGCCAATTTGAGACAGGGTCAGCTGAACATTGAATAATATGTGACCAAGTTCTCGACCTTGTTGAAGTTTGCTCCTCATGTGTCCGAAAATGACGAAGCCGTTGCCGATCAGTTCATCAATGGCTTGAATCCCGATATATTTACCTTGGTGAACACAGGGCGACCCAATAACTTTGCTGATGCCATGAATAGAGCAAAGGGCGCTGAGGCGGGCCTGATAAGGCAGAGAGGAGCTGAATTTGTCATCCAGTGTCGAGACCACAGCAACCACCTCCCCGATTCGAGAGTGGTAGTAGCAGTAGTGGAAGAAAAGATTTTCTAAAGGCTAGAGGAAAGCAGTTTAAGAAACCTGGCGGCAGTTCTTCTAGCTCTAGTGGTTCTCAGCAGAGTTATACTGGCGTTTACTGCGGAAATTGTGGCGGAAGACATTCCACTGAACAATGCCAAGGAGTCGTACTTGGTAGTTGCCACTTCTGCAAGCAACAGGGGCATTTTGCCAGAGTATGTCCACAGAGGGGTTCCCAAAGATCCCAGGGAGCTGAACCATCTGGATCAGCGGCACAGTGGAGTAGACGATCAGCTGCCGTTCCTTCATTTCATCCAGCGCCATCTCAGTCACAGCAGAGGCCAGGAGGAAGCCAGAAAGTTGGCCAGCCTCCTAGACAGCAGGCCAGAGTATTTGCTTTGACCGAGGAGCAGGCTCAGGAAGCACCAGATGATGAGGTTGCAGGTAACTGATTTGTTTGATTATCCTGCATATGTATTGAGGGATACCGGTGCTTCACATATTTGTATTTCTGAAAGATTTGCATTGATGCATGCATTATCTGTTGAATCCCTTGAAACTGTAGTATTTGTTTTGTTCCTTTGAGAAAGATCTTTGTATCAGCGATTTCTGTTAGTTTTTATATACTACAGTAGGAAGAGAATGAGATCGAGTTAGATCGTGTGGTTAGCTTGTATTGTACTGGTATTCCATGACTTTGGAACTGCATTACTGATATTGATATGCTGATTAAGTACAGAGCTACCATAGATTAGTTCCAGAAGATGGCGAGAATCGAACCTGAGATGGCCAAGGGATGAATATTGTACGATAAGGATTCTAGATTGAGAATTCCTTTGATAATTCGTACTAGCTATGATTCGATTAGTACAGAAAGGAGCAGAATGACTCCTTATGTATTCAGTTGATTACTGAATTGAGTCTATCATTGGCTGATTTACCAATGATATGAAAGTTATTAATGTTTTCTCTGATAAGACTTCAGATCTGATTCCAATCAGAGAGATTGAATTAGCCTGAATCTGATTGAATATTGATGCTTATTCTGAATACGTGTTTAAGACAGATGGTAGGCAATGGAGATTACATTGTACCGTCCGAACCAGAGCTGATGTTGAATTGTAGCAGTTCAAAAGCTGATTAGAATGTTTAGAACTTAATATCGATAGTCAGAACAGAGTGTCGATCAGAGTAACAGATATGTGAATTTGTATTTTGTATGAGATTGATTATTCTGTGATGTCAGATGTGTCAGAATTGTAGAGTAAAGCTTGATATTGATAGTCAGAGCCGAATACCAGGTAGGTATTTCCTCTTTAATTTATGTTATTAACTGATTTGTGTATATCAAATATTTCGAATCAGGAAAGAACAGATATTGTTAGAAGCTTACAGTCATGGATTCAGTGTTCAGTTGATAAGTGAGACTGTATTCTATTCGAACAGATCGTTGTGATATAGACAGATGAGATCAGTTATAACAGAATTGTGTTGAAATGTTGGCAGAAGAAATTGTACTGATATGTCTAAATCGCTGACAGAAAAGATAGAAGATAGAAATTAGAAGATTTATTACAGAATTGTGAAGCTTTTAAATAGAAAGGGGAGTACATTTCTATAGCCTTCGTAATGAAATTACCATCATTTTTACAGATTGTAACATGATACGATTAAGATTGACAGATTGTTCAATCTATATCTATCAGTTTGTAACAGATTACGTACAAACAGAATTAGATGACACAGATCGATGTCAGAAAAGTGGTCAAAAAGATCAGAATGCCACAGTAGATTATGTCAGATTGTGATTTTGCTTGAGTTTGTATTCGTGATAGAGTATATCATGAACTTTCTCTTAGATGGTTTTACAGATTGACAGACCGTCAGAATGTATTAGCCAGATATTGGAAGATTTTTTGTACAGCTTTAGTGCTGGATGTTAGGCACTACTTGATATGACTTATTATCACTGTGTGACAATAACTATCAACTTATCAGATGGGTAATGAGATAGTTATAGACAAGACAGTATACGGTGAATACTATAGATTTCTTTTGAAGAAAATTCGAA
This sequence comes from Primulina eburnea, assembly GCF_022965805.1. Taxonomy (NCBI): domain Eukaryota; kingdom Viridiplantae; phylum Streptophyta; class Magnoliopsida; order Lamiales; family Gesneriaceae; genus Primulina; species Primulina eburnea. The sequence continues at coordinate 19,695,826 of NC_133118.1, forward strand.
GGAAGATGAAGATAGTTCAGAATGGACCGATTTAAGAAACCAAACGTCAGATGATGACGAGTGGTATTTGAAGCTGAAGACTGTAGATGTCTTTGATAACAGCATATGATACGGATATGTGAGGAGCTGTAGATTGGTTTATACAGATGTTGTATAGCCAAGTAATGCGATATTGATTCCGTCAGAAGGATTGGAGAAGTATTATGATATGATACTTAGTGAATTCTATTCCAGACCGGAATCAGATATTTGAGTTTGGTTTAAACTCTGTTATACATTTCTTCTGATATATCTGAATTGATTGTTTGGGAGTTCGGGGACGAACTCAGGTCTAAGAGGGGGAGAAATGTAATGCCCGAGATTTTATGTCGTGTTAAATTACGATTATAGATTTTGAATCGATACGATTATGAAAGGGCTAACCGAGACACGAAATGAGATCACGACAAAGTGTAGGAATTACACTGATTTTGGGCCGAGAGTTTGGCGCCCGAGCAGAAGTATTTGACCGCCCGAGCGCCAATGTTAACAGCAAGAAAGTCGAACACTTCTCGCCCGGGCGGAAGTTTTGTCCGCCCGGAGCGAGACTTGAAATATGCAGGAGGGCCGAGAGTTGCGCGCCCGGGCGGGAATTTATGTCCGCCCGAGCGCGAGACATGCAGAATGAAGGAATGACATTTGGCGTGTTTGCATGTTCGTGTATGCATATATATATATATATATATATATATAATATATATAATATATATATATATATATATATATATGCAGCAACGAAAATCCCTCAGAATATTAGAGGAGTTGGGGAAACTTTGTTGAAAATCCTTACGCCTTTATATTTCAATCCGTCCGTTAGATTTTAAATCCGACTTCGGTACCGAGTTCCTATCAACGTAGGCTACAACTGGACGTAAGTTTCACTACGTTTTGACATGCTTTGAAATTATGATATTGTCAGAATTGAATGGAACTCATATATGTTGTTCTCGACATATTAGACATCATAGAATCGAAGTCAGATTAAGAAACGGACTGATTATGGAATTGTTATGATTTTCGGAATAGTTTTGGAGTCAAGTGATATCAGAATTGAGTTGTTATTGAGTATAAGATATTAGAATTAATATCTGATTGATAGAGTATTGTTAGGTATATTGATATTATACCGTTATGCCATCGATATTGAATTAGATTGAGTATTGAGCAGGACAGATTTAATTCGAGTGGTGTATTGATATTATACTCCTCGATATTGTTCTTGTCAGATTGAGTATTGACAAGATTTGAGTTCGAGACTTCGACAGAATCAGAGTATCAGAAAGAAAGGTATAAATTAATGTTGAGTTGGGATTGCACAACTCGAGTGAGGTTTGACTCGAGTCTCCCTAAATCACATAATTTTTTTTATTGCATTGATATTTGCAATTGATAAGACTTTTGATTGTAGTTTATTGATTTATAGCTACTGTATGATAAGATTGATATTGTAGCCTATTGATTTATAGCTACTGCATGTAATGGCTGCTGACTCGCTAGTCATGGACTGATTTGCTTGGATACTGAATGCATGTATTGATTACTGAGTCGTTGAGTCATAGGCTGATTCGCCTAGTCACCGGCTGATTCGTCGGGTTATAGACTGATTCGTCTATTTATTGGCTGATTCGGCTAATTATAGCTGATTCGCTATATTTTGACTGATTCGTCTACACTTAAGCTGATTCGCTTAATTACAGGCTGATTCGTCTGGTTATTGGCTGATTCGCCTAATTCTTGACTGATTCGTCAATTCTGCGGCTGATTCGCCCAGATACTGAATATATGAATTATATCGATGCCGTTTAGGGATTGAGTCATTCCTATCGACTGAGATTCGGTATATTATCATTATTCAGACATCGAGATCCCTAGGTTAGAGTTGAGTCGAGTCTGAGACGACGTGCCAGTTGAGTCGAGTCCGAGATGACGCGTCGGTTGAGTTGAGTCAGATAGGATATGTTGATTTACATTGTTTATAACATTCATGATTATTGAATGTTGGATATGGATTTATGTTTCTGATCTGAGACATGTTATGAATAATCCTTATGTGCTTTCGTATATGTTTTTATATGATTGCATGTGTACATTGTTTATACTGGGATATTCATATCTCACCGGAGTTATCCGGCTGTTGTCTTGTTTTGTATGTGTGCATGACAACAGGTGGTGCTGGATCAGGGTCAAGATGGAGAATGAGGCTGGACTAGATAGCGTGGAGATCCGGGCTTTGAAGCAACTTAGGATCCAGCACTGATAGTAGTTGAAACCTAGTTGAATTCTTGTAGATAATACAGAGTTGTATGTATATGTTTAATATTATTTGAGTAAATTACATTACGTTTCCGCTTTGTATTTTAAAAAAATTTTTAGACCCTGTTTTATAATTGATTAATTAGTCCCAATGATGATTAAGAACTTGATTAGCGTCCGGGTCCCCCCAACATTGTTATTTTATTATTATTATTATTATTATTTGAAGGGTTTCGGTTCTCTCATAGAAAAGCCTTTCCTCCCTTCCATTTATAGAGGCTTCTTCCTTCCTTAGTAAGATTATCCATGAAATGATTGAAATAGCAAGTTGCTTTCTTTTTACACGTACAGGAATTTATTTTTCACTATTTCACCTCTTAATATAATATTATATATCATTTGTCCCCTTGAGTTTTGTAGGGTCGTCTATTAAAATAATAATTAGTATTTATTTTATTTTATAAAATTCATATTTTTAGTTATGGCTATGTGTATCCACTTCATCCATATATAATATGCTATATATGTGTATGCACGTGTGTGTCTATATATATATATATATATATATATATATATATATATATATATATATATATATATATATATATATTCTAGTTTCCTAAATTTTTATTGATTTTTCTTGATGTGATTAACAATAAATTTTAGGGCTTTACACACTGTCCGCGGGTGGTAGTTTGGTATCGATCACATGCAACCACGGTGATGGAAGGCAAGGAAAAATCAACTCCTTTAATTTTTACTTTTTCGGTTTGATATAAATTTTGAATCTTATTCAAAATAAGGGATTTTAATTTTAAAATTGTCTCATCATTTTAATTTAAAAATCGCGTGCCACGAGTTTGTATGTTTGCGGATTCATGCAACTATATTATATAATAATATACATACATGCATACTAACTATATATCACATATATCATAATATGACATTCAACAATAAATAAGGATGATCGATCGCCAAAATTATTAGATCCATGTGAGCCACACATGGATCCAGATCCAACCCACAGGTGAATGCAGGTATGCAAATGCAACTATTACAAGAGCTTCCAATATTTTTACATTGTCTTCATCTCGTTCATCGGGCCCACACATCTTCCAGTCTTGATCTTCCAACTATTTCTAATAATTACATTTAAATAGTCATGGCACATCAAGGGATATATCTCATGGGGTGAGAACGGGCCATAAACCATGGGGCCCCACTTTAATAATATCAATATTAACAAAATGAATAAAAACAGTAGTAAAATATCCTAACATACACCTAACAACATTGGTCAAGGCTCTCGATCATCCTCCATGCATTTAATATCAACTATTTACCATCAATTACTTAAACAATTTAATTAACTGATAAATCATATATCTAATAATTTATTACTACCACCAACAATTATTAAAGATTTAAATAAATTAAATAAACCCTTTATTTAATTTCCAATTAAATCAATAATAATTGAGTTCTTGTAAAAACTTATTTTTACCATAAATAATTAAAGCAGATTGTAATTAGTTATTCACAAGAAAATTATTAATTTTCTAAAAATCAATTTTCCAAATAAAATTGAACCAATTTTTCAAAATATCAATTTACCCAAAAATTTGAAAAATCAGAAAATCGCACCCTAGGTCCAAACAATTCAAGCCCATTATTCAGCGCGCATCCCGAGACGCTCCCGGGCAGCCGCCCGCCCGCTGCCCGAACGTTTCGGGAGTAGTGGCGGCGGCCCTGTGCGCGCAGAACGCGCATAGGCGCGCCGACGCCACGCGCAGGCGTCGGACGCCTGCGCTAGCACGGTGCGCGCAGGCCTCCAGCGCCTGTACACGCCTGCGCTAGCGCTGTGCGCGCAGGCGTCCGGCGCCTGCGCGCCCGCTGCGGACTGCCCGGAACAGTTCCGGGCAGATTAATTTTTTTTTTCGAAAATCTGGAAAAATAAATTTTCGTGGTGCTAAATTTTCTGAAAAATTTTCTTGTGTGGTTAGAAATAATTATTCAATATCAAAACATACTATTTAGAAAAAAACTGGGCTCTGATACCACTGTTGGATCCCGGTTTTCTACACGCCCAAACGCAGCGGAAGTTTTAAAATTTTGTTTATTTTGACAATCAAAATATATTTTGGGCGCTAGTATGATTTTAATCATAAACATTCATAGGGCGTTAGAATTATACCTTTGGTGAATGATTTCACTGGACACCAACTAATCCGGTATAAACGGATTAGCTCTTGTTGATTCCCTACGAACTTTTTTCGATGAAATCCTCCTATCAGTCCACGACTAGATAGTGTGTTCTTCTTCTAATTTGCACTAGAAAATATAGAAGATGTTTCACGTAGGAGAAGAAAATTGAGAGACGGCTCAAAGGTTTTCTCAAAAAGAGGTGGCCAATTTTTTTTTCTTTTGGAGGATGCCATTCTCGAAACATAGGTGGTGGGTTGGCTAGGGTTTTTGTTTGCATGTGTTATTTATAATTCAATTAAACCCCTAATTACATAATTAACATTAATGGGCTTGATTTGATTAATTGGGCTAGTCCAACTAGTTTGATTAATTTAATCACAGTCCATTAAAACTTTAATTGTTTAATATGTTGGATTTGGTACCCCTACAAGGCCCATCAAACATATTATCCACCAATTTAATTATTAATTAATCAACTCAACTTTTGATCTTAATAAATAAATACATTATAAATTCAACATTTGAATTTATTATTTAAATTATAAATTCAACAACTTGAATTTACAGCACCTCCAAAATTTATATTTAATAACCCAACATTTGAGTTTAATAAATTAAATTCTCAAATTTCATAAATTCAACTACTTGAATTTATTCTCTCAAAATTTAATTATCATAAATTCAACTCCTTGAATTTACTATATAATATAAATTCAACTTCTTGAATTTATTCTCTCAACGGGAACAAACAATCCAGTACTTGTGTGGCCCCTCAATGGTTCAGGGATACAGCTAGCCGTGGGTTCACAACTCTTTGTGATTCAGGACATAATCTTTTATTCGGGCTTACCCTAGTTAGCCCCATTCTTTTCATAAACACCTTGATCAAGAATGTCAGAACTCATTTCTGATTGCACCCATCGGATCATGGTAAGAGCGTCTAGTAGCATCGCCCCATGATCCCCTAGGTATCACTGATAGTGCCTGAAGAACCAGTCGATTATGATTAACGTATAGTACGGTCCCTTCATCTCATATTATCCCGATCGAATCTACAACCATTGGTTCATCGAGGGTTGCATATTCATTCGATAACTATGTGATAACTATAATAGTGGCATCGCGTGTACTATTTGGAGAACTCCTTCTCCAACGTACATCTCGTACTCTGGCCAGATATTCCATGCACTATTATTTCATTAGATCACATAGGATATCCACACCCGTAGGTGAGCGGTGATCCCCGACTACAATGCACTGGCTCCTATATGTGTCGCAAATGTACCCAACCTCGCCACCTGATGACTCTCCTGGAGCCGGTAAACGAGTCAAAGCACAGCCCTAGTATATAGAGCCTCAGTGTTGTCTCGGGTCGTAAGGACTAATGGTGTACAATCGTAACCACGAACTTATCCTCTCGATGAATGATAACCACTTGGAAAGTCCGAGGGAGGTTGTTCGGTATAATCATCATATGACTACCCATCTGTATGTTTGGACATCTCTATGCCCTTACCAAGAAACGCAGTACAACACATCACAGATGCTAGTCTCGAGCTCAAGAGACCTTTATCCATGTTTTAGGCGGCTGAATCGACTAGGAACGAATTTAGAATATGCAGTGTTTACAATGAGTTTCAACATCGAATTACGATTCATTTGTATTAAAGCATAATCAAGGACTTTATCTATGTTGCTTGCATGGGTATACAGATAAAGGATAACGAAACCATTAAAAAGTAAATTATATTAAAATAAAGATTGTTTATTACACTTGAGTCAATAAATTCCCTAGCCAACCGTTGGCTTGCAGGGCATCTACTCTAACAATCTCCCACTTGCCCTAGAGCCAACTACCCTTAATTCCATTGCTTCGCGATGCTTTTCAAACAATGGTCCTGGCAAGGGCTTTATAAGTGGATCAACAACATTATCTGCAAAGGGGACTCTTTCAACTGATATGTATTCTCTTCCCACTATCTCCCGTATGATGTGGAACTTCCTCAGTACATGTTTGGGATCGCAGATGAGACCTTGGTTCCTTTGCTTGCGCAAATGGCACCAGTGTTGTCCCAGTACAATGGGACTGGATCAACTTCATTGGGAATAACGCCCAACACTTGGACTAAATTCCTCATCCAAACTGCCTCTTTGGATGCATCAGATGCAACAATGTATTCAGCTTCAGTGGTAGAATCCGCAATGGTGTCTTGCTTGGAACCTTTCCAAAAGACAGCCGCACCATATAGCATGAATACAAAAACAGAGGTCGATTTCGAATCATCTACGTCACATTGGAAGCTAGAATCCGTGTAGCCTTCCAATTTCAATTCTCCACCCTCATAAACCATGAACAAGTTCTTAGTCTTCTCAAGTACTTAAGAATATCTTTCACGGCCTTCCAATGCATTGGACCAGGGTTCGCCTGATATTTGCTGTAACACTCAAAGCATAAGTAACATCAGGACGTGTCGATATCATACCATACATGATACTACCAATAGCTGACGCATATGGAATACGTGTCATCATCTCTATCTTTTCATCAGTTTTGGGACACAAAGCTTTAGATAGAGTAATACCATGACACATTGGTAAATATCCTCTCTTTTACTCTTCCATAGAGAATCGTTTTATAATGGTATCGATATAGGTAGATTGGGTGAGTCTGAGCATCCTCTTTGATCTATCTCTATAGATTTGTATTCCCAATACGTAGGATGCTTCACCCATGTGTTTTCATGGAGAATTTACAGGCCAACCATACTTTAGTTGATTGCAATAATCCTACATCATTCCCAATGAACAGGATATCATCAACATAAAGTACTAGGAATGTCACTACACTCCCACTAACCTTCTTGTACATGCACGGTTCCTCAGGATTATTAGCAAAACCAAACTCTTTGATAGTGCTATCAAATCTGAGGTTCCAACTCCTTGACGCCTGCTTGAGACCATATATTGATATCTGAAGTTTGCATACCTTATGCTCACTTCCTACTGATGTGTATCCCTCAGGTTGAGACATATAAGTTTCTTCTTTGATGTCTCCAATTGATTATTGTAGTCTTTACATCCATTTCCATATCTCATAGTCATACCATGATGCTATGGCTAGTAGTAATCTAATGGACTTAAACATAGCAACTGGTGAAAAAGTTTCCTCATAGTCAACTTTTGCCTTTGAGTATAATCTTTTGCAACCAGCTTTGCTTTTGAAGGTCACTACATTCCCATTCACCCCAAGCTTTCTTTTGTAGATCCATTTGCACCCTATAGGAAAGATTCCCTCAGGTTGATCCACCAATGTCCAGACTTGGTTTGAATACATAGAATCCATTTCTGACTGAATGGATTCAAGCCATTTGGTTGAATCAGTATCAGATATTGCTTCTTTGAAATTTATTGGATCACATCCAACACAAGACTCAACATGGCCTTGTTCATGAAGAAGCGTATATCTTGCAGGTGGTCTAATAACCCTATCAGACCATCTAGGAGCTTGTACTTCAACTACTGGTTCTTGGAAAGGGTTAACTACTATAGTTGAGAGAGTATCTTGAATTTCTTCAAGTTCTATCATCTTGCCTTTTCTATCTAATAGAAATTCCCTTTCCAAAAAGACGGCATTTCTTGAAACAAACACTTTTTGCTTCATTGGGATGATAGAAATAATATCCAACAGAATTCTTTGGATATCTTACAAAGTAGCACAAAGTGGATCTACTATCCAATTTGTCTCCCACTGTCTGCTTCACGTAAGCAGTACATCCCCATATTCTCATGTAAGAATATTTGGGATTTTTTCCCATCCATATCTCATATGGTGTTTTATCAACTGCTTTAGTATGGACATTATTCAACAACATTGCCGCAATTTCAAGCGCAAAGCCCCAAAACAATGTAGGCAATTCAGTGAATCCCATCATTGATCGAACCATGTCCAACAAGGTTTGCTTACAATGTTCAGAAACACCATTCAATTGTGGTGTTGCTGGTGGAGTCACTGTGAGAGAATCTCATTCTCTGTTAGATAACCCTAAACTCAGCACTTAAGTATTCTCCACCTCGATCAGATCGAAGTGCTTTAATACTTCTTTCTTGCTGATTTTCTACTTCAGATCTGAATTCTTTGAACTTTTCAAATGCTTCAGATTTGTGTTTTATCAAATAAACACACCCATACCTCGAATGGTCATCAGTAAAGGTAATGAAGTAGGATTGCCCATATCCTGTGATAACACTTAGCGGGCCACAAATGTCTGTGTGGATCAAATCTAATAGACCATGCGCACGTTCCACGTTTCTATCGAATGGAGTCTTGGTCATTTTTCTTTTCAGATAGGACTCACGGGTAAGTATAGAATTTATGTCTGACAAGTCAAACATGCATTCTCCCACTAGCTTGTGCATCCTTCTTTGAGAAATGTGACCTAGTCTAGCGTGCCATATTTGTGCGGGATTTGGATCATCTAACTTTCTTTTGTTTGTTGTTGAAATCCTGTTTACATGGACATTCATTCATCATTTCCAGAACATTTCTGGCTCATATAACTTCTTATGTCCGGACTTCTTGCAGTGAAATATGTTCTGACTTATCGGGCTTTGTAGGCCTTTTAAGTGTCTTTCGGAGTTTGCCTCTTATTGGGTTTTTTTCTTGTGAGGGGCATAACATTTCTTTCCCTTACATTACGGGCCACTTTTGTTCCTGACAGAGCTTCCAATAAGGTTGGAGAGTTGTTTCACTTTGTTATTTTTTTTAATTATTATTATTATATTATTTGAAGGGTTCGGTTCTATCATAGAAAAGCCTTTCCTCCCTTCTATTTATAGAGGCTTCTTCCTTCCTTAGTAAGATTATCCATGAAATGATTGAAATGGCAAGTTGCTTTCTTTTTACACGTACATGAATTTATTTTTCACTATTTCACTCTTAATATAATATTATATATCATTTGTCCCCTTGAGTTTTGTAGGGTCGTCTATTAAAATAATAATTATTATTATTTTATTTTATGTTATTTTATTTTCTTTTTTTTATATATAAAATTCATTTTTTAGTTATTGGCTATGTGTATCCACTTCATCCATATATAATATGCTATATATGTGTATGCACGTGTGTGTGTGTGTGTGTGTGTGTATATATATATATATATATTCTAGTTTACTAAATTTTTATTGATTTTCTTGATGTGATTAACAATAAATTTTAGGGCCTTACACTCATCCTCCCCTTAAATAGATTTCGTCCCGAAATCGAAATGGTAATAATGCTACGACCATGTATAATAATAATGAAATTCACCTAGTTGAACAACTGAGGATATAATTAGCGCATTTGACTCTCTAATTCCCAAGTAGACTCTTCTACTCCATGAGGAGACCATTGAACACGTACCAGGGGAATTTTTTGTTACGCAAAACTTTTTCTTTCTGATCCAAAATACAAATTGGTTTGCTCGACATATGCTAGTGTCGGGTCTAATTCAACTTCATCCGGCGGCAGAACATGATTTGGATCGGGTTCATATTTCCGTAGCATGGAAACGTGAAACACGTTATGAATTTTTGATAATGCAGGTGGTAATGCCAACCGATATGCCAAACTTCCCACACGTTCTAGAATTTCGTATGGACCAATGTAGCGTGGCGATAATTTTCCTTTCATGCCGAATCGAACTGTTCCTCTAAATGGTGAAATTTTTAGAAATACTCGATCTCCTTTGTTGAATTCAAGCGGCCTTCGTCGCCGGTCCGCGTAACTAGCTTTTCGGTCTTGAGCAGATTTTATTCGTTTTCTGATCAAATGGATTTTATCGTTCATTTCTTGTATTATTTCTGGCCCAGTCAGTTGCTTTTCACCTATCTCATCCCAAAATAATGGTGATCGACATTTTCTTCCATATAAGGCTTCAAATGGTGCCATTCCAATACTACGTTGGAAACTGTTATTGAATGAGAATTCTACAAGTGATAAAGCATCTTGCCATCCAACATGAAAATCCATAATAACAACGCAAAGCATATCTTCCAGAGTTTGAATAGTTCGTTCAGACTGGCCGTCAGTTTGTGGGTGATATGCAGTACTCATAGCCAATCTTGAACCTAATGCTTCTTGAAAACTTCCCCAAAATTTCGAAGTAAATCTTGGGTCTCTATCAGAAACAATGGTGATAGGAATTTCATGAAGTCTCATTATATTGTCAATATAGAGACGAGCCATTTTTCTATAAGTGTATGTCCGCTCGTACGGAATAAAATGTGCAGATTTTGATAGGCGATCCACTACAACCCATATAGAATCACATCCTCTTGAAGAACGAGGTAAATGAGTAACAAAGTCCATTGTAATAAGCTCCCAATTCCATTTGGGAATTTCGAGACTTCGTAGGAGTCCTCCGGGTTTCTTCCTCTCAGCTTTGACTTGTTGACATGTGAGACATCTAGACACGAATTCAGATATGTCTTTCTTCATTCTCTTCCACCAAAACTGAAGTTTCAAACATGCATACATTTTCATTCCTCCTGGATGGATACTGTTACGGCTGCAATGGGCCTCTTCCAAAAGTTCTAGTCGCAAATCTGATTTTTCTGAAACAACTAGACGACCATTTAACCGTAGGGAATCATCGTCATCTATTTCGAATCCTGATTTGTGGCCATCAAGGACCAATTGTCTGGATTTTATAATTTGCGTATCAGTCTTTTGTGCCTCCTTAATTCGAGAAATTAATTCAGGTTCAATCTGTACCGCAGCAACATTGACATGCTCATCATTAATAATGAAATTTCATCCCGATGTATAGATATCTTCATGCAGTTGTGAAATTCGAACTGAAGTCATAATGACATCTTGACCTTTTCGACTGAGTGCGTCAGCTGTGACGTTCACTTTTCCAGGATGATACTGAATCTCACAATCATAATCTTTAAGAAGGTCCATCCATCTGCGTTGTCTCATATTCAGGTCTGACTGAGAGAATAAATACTTCAGGCTTTTATGGTCGGATAGGATCACAAACTTTTCTCCATATAAATAGTGACGCCAAATTTTTAAGGCAAACACAATGGCGGCTAATTCTAGATCATGAACTGGATACTTGCTCTCGTGGGGTTTTAGCTGCCGAGAAGCGTAGGCAATCACTTTTCTGTGTTGCATCAAAACACAACCTAAGCCTTTTAATGATGCATCCGTGCAAACAATGAAACCACCCGAACCAGATGGAAGAGTAAGAACTGGTGCAGTGATCAATCTCTTTTTCAACTCCAGAAAACTTGATTCACATTCATCAGACCAAATGAATTTCACATTTTTCTGTGTTAGGCGGGTAATTGGTTTAGCGATTTTTGAAAATCCTTCGATGAATCGACGGTAATAACCAGCTAAGCCCATGAAACTTCGAATTTCAGGAACGTTTGTTGGTCTAGACCAATTAATCATAGCTTCTACTTTGCTTGGATCAACTGAGATGCCAAAGCGTGATATGACATGACCTAAGAACACAACACGATCTAGCCAAAACTCAAATTTTGACAATTTAGCATAAAGTTGTTCCTTGCGAAGAATTTGTAGGACAATCCTCAAGTGTTCAGTGTGTTCCTCTTTAGATTTTGAATATACCAAAATATAATCAATAAAAACGATAACAAATTGGTCAAGAACTTCCTTGAATATGCGATTCATTAAATCCATGAATACTGCTGGAGCATTTGTAACACCAAACGGCATTACTAGAAATTCAAAATGACCGTATCTTGTTCGGAAGGGTGTCTTGGTATATCTTCGGCTCGAACTCGTAATTGATGATAACCGGAACGCAAATCGATCTTTGAATAAATAGCAGTACCCTGAAGTTGATCAAATAAGTCATCAATTCGAGGCAATGGGTACTTGTTCTTTATATTAGCTTGATTCAGTTGTCTATAATCAATGCACAACCGCATCGAACCATCTTTCTTGCGCACAAACAACACTGGGGCTCCCCATGGTTATATACTGGGCCTAATGTAGCCTTTATCTAGTAATTCTTGCAGTTGTTCCTTCAATTCTTTAATTCTAATGGGGCCATTCGGTATGGTGCTTTAGATATAGGAATTGTTCTAGAAATTAATTCTATCGAGAATTCTATTTCTCTGGGTGGAGGAAATCCAGGTATTTCATCGGGAAAAATATCTCGAAATTCATTCACCACTGGGATTTCAGACAATGTTGATTCTGATTTTTCGTTGTCGATAGCATACACAAGGTATCCTTCATTCCCTTGGAATAATAAACGCGACATTTCCAAGGATGATATCAGTGGAATTTTGGCACGTGATCCCTTACCATAGAAATTCCATTTTGTCCCAGAGTTAGGACGAAAACGGACTATCCCATGGAAACAATCAATGGTGGCACGGTATATTTTCAGTGTATCCATTCCCACGATACAATCAAAATCTTGCATCGGTAGAACAATAAGGTTCAAATGCAGTTCATTATCTTCACAATTCAACACGCAATCCAGTATCATTCGAGTAGACATGATGATCTTACCCATCGGAGTAGCAACAGAAATTGATGTAGGTAGTACAATAGAAGTCAAAGAATGCGATGTAATGAATGATTCAGAAATGAATGAATGGGATGCACCAGTGTCAAATAGTACTCGTGCAGGATAACCAGATACAGAACAATTACCTGCTATGACACTTCCTGGTGCTTCCTGAGCTTGATCTTCTGTGAGTGCTAAAACACGAGCCTGGGGTTGGTTTGAAAAATTACGACTTCCCGAGGCTTGCTGCGGTGGTCCATATGACTGCTGAAAAGATTTAGCAGGTACAGTACCTCTACCAGTACTAGATCCTCCACGAAATCCTCCTCGGACAGGTTGTGGAACATTGTTCTTGGATGGGCAAACTCTTGCATAATGACCTTCCTCACGACATTCCCGACAAGAGCCATAACACCAATACATTGTTCACTAACATGCCTACCTCTACAACGGTTACAATAGGGACCAGAATAAGTAGTTATTTGAGATTCACCCTGCTGGCGGTAACCACTAAAACTAGAAGAAGCTGATCCAGATTTCTTAAACATCTTTCCTTTAGCTTTCAAATTCTGTTGGGTGGTTGATCTACTTCCTGGTGGTACAAACGAAGCGCTTCCCCTCTTAAGTCCAGCTTCTGCATTTTTTGCTCTTTCGACTGCCTCTGCAAATCCAGTAGGTAGTCCAGACACCACATAAGTATAAATGTTGTTGTTTAGTCCATTCACGAAACGATTATGTTTTGCCTTTGGGTTTGCTGCTACATGTGGTGCGTATTTTAGCATTGCAGTAAAAGTAGATGCATATTCAGCTACAGACATATTCCTTTGTCGCAGGCTGTTGAATTTATTCTCTTTTTCGGTATAGTAAGATGGTGGAGAAAATTTTTCAGTGAATTGAGTTTTGAAGACAGTCCAACTTACCTCGATTCCTTGTTCATCAAGTCCCATCTTGGTGGCTTCCCACCAATCTCTCGCACGATCCTTCAGTTGGTATAATGCAAGCTTATACTTTTGATTATCAGTATATTCCATTAAACTGAACAGGTACTCAATATCTTTAAGCCATGATTCAGATTTTTCAGCATCCTCAGTACCAAAGAATCTTGTGGGACGCAATTTTTGGAATCTCGAAACAATCTCATCCATCGTGATTTGTACAAATTGATCAACAACCTGCTCCACTGGATTTTCTTCTGTCATAGGAGTTTCTATATATATCCTAGGACGACCACGACCGCGTCCACTTCCTCGTCCTCTTGTAGCCATCTATAAAGGCCAATAAATAAATATATACACAAGAAATTTTATCAATGTACTATATAAATCTACAAACATAAACTATATAGGAGCATATAGGCAATTAAATAAATTTTCACGTAACTTTCGTGTGATCATAATCCTATGGAAGCATATCAAGTTATGCTCCGATACTTTGAGCAATTTCCCAGTTTATTGCTCTGATACCACTAAGTGTGGGTCCCTCGACTCTCAATGGTATTTATCATGAATTATTTTATTTAATTACCGTTTTAACTCTGCAGTGGAGAATGAAATTTTAAAATTTAATGTCAACGCGGGCCCAGACAGTTCGTTTCAAAAGATATTCAGTATTATATAGTATAAAAATATAATACGTATAATTAATAGCTTAGACACTGAAATTAACATGTTTACTAAATTCATATAAATATTTATATTGTTAATGTTTGTCTTTAACAAAAAAGCATATCATCCCTGATTAGTTCAACGTCATACCATTTTACATATTAGTGCTCGAATAAATATTACATAACAAAATATATCGAGCCTAATTATATATATATATATATATATATTTGTGCATCTTTATTTTAGCTCCTCCCTCACAGCATCTGAATCGGCACGTATACTGACCAAGTCACCCTTACTGAGAAGTATGATAGAATGGGGTCTGTCCCCATCACTAACATCAACCCAGGGCAATCGTAAAAGATCTCCTCTACTAGTGCATATGCTCCATCTATGAACATCATAGTATAAGTGCTTTCCTCATATGGCTCCTCACTCAGAAGTACGATGGATGCCATTTTGCCCTGATTATCAACCACACGTAGAAGATAACCGCCCCCGAGGGGGTGAGTAATAACTCAGTATTTTAAAACCGAAATAAAAACAACATGCACTGTAATAAATGATATGCCGATGCAATGCATGATCAGGGTAAATCCACATGCAGGGTAAATAGAATAATGAAAACTGCACAATCGGTAAATTCAGCGTAACAATAGCTCGAGCAACAGGCAAGGCTCAGCTATACTGCCGTAGTGACCACTCCTCCACCAGTCTACTACCGTGTGCCGGTCAGCTCGCCAGGGACTACAGACATACTGCACCTTATCAGCCTACAACATCTCTCGGGCTAGTTGCAGCTCCGTATCATCCCAAATATATCACCTCGATCATACACACAAAATATCAAAAAGGTCATCAATAGGATCGAGGATCAAAATGAAATGCAATGTCGTGTCATGCATCGATGCTACATATATATACATAAAATACCTGTGTGTAAAATATATTTTATTTTCGCGCATCGATGTTTATGTAATACACAAATAATTCATGTAGACAAATAATCAAAATTCAACAAATATCAAATTTTACGGGTACTTGTTGTATATTACCCGGTAGTAACATACCTTGTTATGAATTTATTTCAACGAGTGAAATTTAGCTCCGTAAAATCCTTGATCTATTATATAGAAAATAATAGATAAATTTTTAACTCCATCTACTTGGTTACTCTAGAACGTTAAATAATTTGATACAATTTCAATTCAAACAACTTTAACCATAACTCTTTTGATTCATCTAATTAAACTTGATATTCAGTAAATTTTTGTAATTCATAAATTCCAAATTGTATTTACTATATACTGTTATAGTTTTGCAAATTAGTCATGAAATTTAATTTAGTAAATCACAGAAAATAAATGTTCATGATTATTATTATTCATTCTCAACTCAATTGAAATCTATTCATATTTATTATAGTCTTACTATTTTCAATTATATCTATTTTACCATTGTACTTTTGGGGATTTCTTACTTACTGCATATAAGTAACATTCTAAAATGGAATGAAAACAATACTAATATATTTGCAACGTAGAGTTTGTAAAATCAAAATATTATTATTATTACTTCATATTAAAAATTGATCTTGTAAGCATTAAGACTCCATTTTATGTTATTTTAGTCCTCAAATTCCAAATCAACAAAAACTAAAACCCCATATTTTAGTAGTAAATATTTTTAAAATCTTCAAATCATCTTTCATATATATATATATATATATATATATATATATATATATATATATATATATATATATATATATATATATATGTATCCATACATATATATAACTAATACTATATTTTAGGCACCTACATGAAAAAAAAGTTTATAGTTATTATACATATTAGATTGTACTTTTGGCTCATTCACGTAATATCTAAATATATCATATCCTTAAAGTAGATAAAATACAAGTAATGGAATAATTCATACCTTTTCCGAGAGCTTCCAATAAGGTTGGAGAGTTGTTTCACTTTTGTAATGCCCGAGATTTTATGTCGTGTTAAATTACGATTATAGATTTTGAATCGATACGATTATGAAAGGGCTAACAGAGACACGAAATGAGATCACGACAAAGTGTAGGAATTACACTGATTTTGGGCCGAGAGTTTGGCGCCCGGGCGGAAGTATTTGACCGCCCGAGCGCCAATGTTAACAGCAAGAAAGTCGAACACTTCTCGCCCGGGCGGAAGTTTTTGTCCGCCCGAGCGAGACTGAAATATGCAGGAGGGCCGATAGTTGCGCGCCAGGGCGAGAATTTATGTCCGCCCGAGCGCGAGACATGCAGAATGAAGGAATGACATTTGGCGTGTTGCATGTTCGTGTATGCATATATATATATATATATATATATATATATATATATATATATATATATATATATATATATATATGCAGCAACGAAAATCCCTCAGAATATTATAGGAGTTGGGGAAACTTTGTTGAAAATCCTTACGCCTTTATATTTCAATCCGTCCGTTAGATTTTAAATCCGACTTCGGTACCGAGTTCCTATCAACGTAGGCTACAACTGGACGTAAGTTTCACTACGTTTTGACATGCTTTGAAATTATGATATTGTCAGAATTGAATGGAACTCATATATGTTGTTCTCGACATATTAGACATCATAGAATCGAAGTCAGATTAAGAAACGGACTGATTATGGAATTGTTATGATTTTCGGAATAGTTTTGGAGTCAAGTGATATCAGAATTGAGTTGTTATTGAGTATGAGATATTAGAATTAATATCTGATTGATAGGGTATTGTTAGGTATATTGATATTATACCGTTATGCCATCGATATTGAATTAGATTGAGTATTGAGCAGGACAGATTTAATTCGAGTGGTGTATTGATATTATACTCCTCGATATTGTTCTTGTCAGATTGAGTATTGACAAGATTTGAGTTCGAGACTTCGACAGAATCAGAGTATCAGAAAGAAAGGTATAAATTAATGTTGAGTTGGGATTGCACAACTCGAGTGAGGTTTGACTCGAGTCTCCCTAAATCACATACTTTTATTTATTGCATTGATATTTGCAATTGATAAGACTTTTGATTGTAGTTTATTGATTTATAGCTACTGTATGATAAGATTGATATTTGTAGCCTATTGATTTATAGCTACTGCATGTAATGGCTGCTGACTCGCTAGTCATGGACTGATTTGCTTGGATACTGAATGCATGTATTGATTACTGAGTCGTTGAGTCATAGGCTGATTCGCCTAGTCACCGGCTGATTCGTCGGGTTATAGACTGATTCGTCTATTTATTGGCTGATTCGGCTAATTATAGCTGATTCGCTATATTTTGACTGATTCGTCTACACTTAAGCTGATTCGCTTAATTACAGGCTGATTCGTCTGGTTATTGGCTGATTCGCCTAATTCTTGACTGATTCGTCAATTCTGCGGCTGATTCGCCCAGATACTGAATATATGAATTATATCGATGCCGTTTAGGGATTGAGTCATTCCTATCGACTGAGATTCGGTATATTATCATTATTCAGACATCGAGATCCCTAGGTTAGAGTTGAGTCGAGTCTGAGACGACGTGTCAGTTGAGTCGAGTCCGAGATGACGCGTCGGTTGAGTTGAGTCAGATAGGATATGTTGATTTACATTGTTTATACCATTCATGATTATTGAATGTTGGATATGGATTTATGTTTCTGATCTGAGACATGTTATGAATAATCCTTATGTGCTTTCGTATATGTTTTTATATGATTGCATGTGTACATTGTTTATACTGGGATATTCATATCTCACCGGAGTTATCCGGCTGTTGTCTTGTTTTGTATGTGTGCATGACAACAGGTGGGGCTGGATCAGGGTCAAGATGAGAATGAGGCTGGACTAGATAGCGTGGAGATCCGGGCTTTGAAGCAACTTAGGATCCAGCACTGATATGTAGTTGAACCTAGTTGAATTCTTGTAGATAATACAGAGTTGTATGTATATGTTTAATATGTAATTTGAGTAAATTACATTACGTTTCCGCTTTGTATTTTAAAAAAAATTTAGACCCTGTTTTATAATTGATTAATTAGTCCCAATGATGATTAAGAACTTGATTAGCGTCCGGGTCCCCACAACAGGTGGTATCAGAGCTGTAGGTACTAGAACTGTAGATTCTTGAGATTGAGATAGAAGAGGCTAGTGAGCGGGGTAGATTGAGATTTTCTTTCCTTGCTTGTGAATGCTAGCATGCTTACTGCTTTATATAATACATGTTACTTGATTTATCTGATTTGATTTGGTAATATGTATTATTTGAAACGAATCTGAATTGATTCTCGATCAGCAGTAAGATGATCGGAGGAGAGACTGAATTGAAACAGGTGTGTTGGATTGGATTACTAATCCTTTTGAGTTTCAGATATGCCTCCTAGACGAATACCAGAACAGGGTAGTACATCGAATCCTCCAATGGATGTATCACCGACTCCAATGGAAACCTTGCTGAAGAGGTTTCAGTCATTCAAACCACCCACTCTGAAAGGTACTGAGACATCAGTCGAGTGTGAGAGTTGGTTAGGTAGCATTGAGTTGCTGTTTGATTCACTGGGATACATTGATGAGCGCCGGATTAAATTGATTGGGCATCAGTTGCTTGATGTTGCACAAAGCTGGTGGGTTACAATGAAGAGGGCCTTGGAGCAACGAGGTACGATTATTACTGGGGATGTATTTAAAACTGAGTTTTATCAAAGATTTTTCCCAATATCGTATAGAAAAGACAAGGGGGCGGAGTTTGCCAATTTGAGACAGGGTCAGCTGAACATTGAATAATATGTGACCAAGTTCTCGACCTTGTTGAAGTTTGCTCCTCATGTGTCCGAAAATGACGAAGCCGTTGCCGATCAGTTCATCAATGGCTTGAATCCCGATATATTTACCTTGGTGAACACAGGGCGACCCAATAACTTTGCTGATGCCATGAATAGAGCAAAGGGCGCTGAGGCGGGCCTGATAAGGCAGAGAGGAGCTGAATTTGTTCATCCAGTGTCGAGACCACAGCAACCACCTCCCCGATTCGAGAGTGGTAGTAGCAGTAGTGGAAGAAAAGATTTTCTAAAGGCTAGAGGAAAGCAGTTTAAGAAACCTGGCGGCAGTTCTTCTAGCTCTAGTGGTTCTCAGCAGAGTTATACTGGCGTTTACTGCGGAAATTGTGGCGGAAGACATTCCACTGAACAATGCCAAGGAGTACTTGGTAGTTGCCACTTCTGCAAGCAACAGGGGCATTTTGCCAGAGTATGTCCACAGAGGGGTTCCCAAAGATCCCAGGGAGCTGAACCATCTGGATCAGCGGCACAGTGGAGTAGACGATCAGCTGCCGTTCCTTCATTTCATCCAGCGCCATCTCAGTCACAGCAGAGGCCAGGAGGAAGCCAGAAAGTTGGCCAGCCTCCTAGACAGCAGGCCAGAGTATTTGCTTTGACCGAGGAGCAGGCTCAGGAAGCACCAGATGATGAGGTTGCAGGTAACTGATTTGTTTGATTATCCTGCATATGTATTGAGGGATACCGGTGCTTCACATATTTGTATTTCTGAAAGATTTGCATTGATGCATGCATTATCTGTTGAATCCCTTGAAACTGTAGTATTTGTTTCTGTTCCTTTGAGAAAAGATCTTGTATCAGCGATTTCTGTTAGTTTTATATACTACAGTAGGAAGAGAATGAGATCGAGTTAGATCGTGTGGTAGCTTGTATTGTACTGGTATTCCATGACTTTGGAACTGCATTACTGATATTGATATGCTGATTAAGTACAGAGCTACCATAGATTAGTTCCAGAAGATGGCGAGAATCGAACCTGAGATGGCCAAGGGATGAATATTGTACGATAAGGATTCTAGATTGAGAATTCCTTTGATAATTCGTACTAGCTATGATTCGATTAGTACAGAAAGGAGCAGAATGACTCCTTATGTATTCAGTTGATTTACTGAAATTGAGTCTATCATTGGCTGATTTACCAATGATATGAAAGTTATTAATGTTTTCTCTGATAAGACTTCAGATCTGATTCCAATCAGAGAGATTGAATTTAGCCTTGAATCTGATTGAATATTGATGCTTATTCTGAATACGTGTTTAAGACAGATGGTAGGCAATGGAGATTACATTGTACCGTCCGAACCAGAGCTGATGTTGAATTGTAGCAGTTCAAAAAGCTGATTAGAATGTTTAGAACTTAATATCGATAGTCAGAACAGAGTGTCGATCAGAGTAACAGATATGTGAATTTGTATTTTGTATGAGATTGATTATTCTGTGATGTCAGATGTGTCAGAATTGTAGAGTAAAGCTTGATATTGATAGTCAGAGCCGAATACCAGGTAGGTATTTCCTCTTTAATTTATGTTATTAACTGATTTGTGTATATCAAATATTTCGAATCAGAAAGAACAGATATTGTTAGAAGCTTACAGTCATGGATTCAGTGTTCAGTCTGATAAGTGAGACTGTATTCTATTCGAACAGATCGTTGTGATATAGACAGATGAGATCAGTTATAACAGAATTGTGTTGAAATGTTGGCAGAAATTGTACTGATATGTCTAAATCGCTGACAGAAAAGATAGAAAGATAGAAATTAGAAGATTTATTACAGAATTGTGAAGCTTTAAATAGAAAGGGGAGTACATTTCTATAGCCTTCGTAATGAAATTACCATCATTTTTACAGATTGTAACATGATACGATTAAGATTGACAGATTGTTCAATCTATATCTATCAGTTTGTACCAGATTACGTACAAACAGAATTAGATGACACAGATCGATGTCAGAAAAGTGGTCAAAAAGATCAGAATGCCACAGTAGATTATGTCAGATTGTGATTTTGCTTGAGTTTGTATTCGTGATAGAGTATATCATGAACTTTCTCTTAGATGGTTTTACAGATTGACAGACCGTCAGAATGTATTAGCCAGATATTGGAAGATTTTTGTACAGCTTTAGTGCTGGATGTTAGCACTACTTGATATGACTTATTATCACTGTGTGACAATAACTATCAACTTATCAGATGGGTAATGAGATAGTTATAGACAAGACAGTATACGGTGAATACTATAGATTTCTTTTGAAGAAAATTCGAAGGAAGATGAAGATAGTTCAGAATGGACCGATTTAAGAAACCAACGTCAGATGATGACGAGTGGTATTTGAAGCTGAAGACTGTAGATGTCTTTGATAACAGCATATGATACGGATATGTGAGGAGCTGTAGATTGGTTTATACAGATGTTGTATAGCCAGTAATGCGATATTGATTCCGTCAGAAGGATTGGAGAAGTATTATGATATGATACTTAGTGAATTCTTATTCCAGACCGGAATCAGATATTTGAGTTTTGGTTTAAACTCTGTTATACATTTCTTCTGATATATCTGAATTGATTGTTTGGGAGTTCGGGGACGAACTCAGGTCTAAGAGGGGGAGAAATGTAATGCCCGAGATTTTATGTCGTGTTAAATTACGATTATAGATTTTGAATCGATACGATTATGAAAGGGCTAACCGAGACACGAAATGAGATCACGACAAAGTGTAGGAATTACACTGATTTTGGGCCGAGAGTTTGGCGCCCGAGCAGAAGTATTTGACCGCCCGAGCGCCAATGTTAACAGCAAGAAAGTCGAACACTTCTCGCCCGGGCGGAAGTTTTTGTCCGCCCGAGCGAGACTGAAATATGCAGGAGGGCCGAGAGTTGCGCGCCCGGGCGGGAATTTATGTCCGCCCGAGCGCGAGACATGCAGAATGAAGGAATGACATTTGGCGTGTTGCATGTTCGTGTATGCATATATATATATATATATATATATATATAATATATATATATATATATATATATATATATATATATATGCAGCAACGAAAATCCCTCAGAATATTAGAGGAGTTGGGGAAACTTTGTTGAAAATCCTTACGCCTTTATATTTCAATCCGTCCGTTAGATTTTAAATCCGACTTCGGTACCGAGTTCCTATCAACGTAGGCTACAACTGGACGTAAGTTTCACTACGTTTTGACATGCTTTGAAATTATGATATTGTCAGAATTGAATGGAACTCATATATGTTGTTCTCGACATATTAGACATCATAGAATCGAAGTCAGATTAAGAAACGGACTGATTATGGAATTGTTATGATTTTCGGAATAGTTTTGGAGTCAAGTGATATCAGAATTGAGTTGTTATTGAGTATAAGATATTAGAATTAATATCTGATTGATAGAGTATTGTTAGGTATATTGATATTATACCGTTATGCCATCGATATTGAATTAGATTGAGTATTGAGCAGGACAGATTTAATTCGAGTGGTGTATTGATATTATACTCCTCGATATTGTTCTTGTCAGATTGAGTATTGACAAGATTTGAGTTCGAGACTTCGACAGAATCAGAGTATCAGAAAGAAAGGTATAAATTAATGTTGAGTTGGGATTGCACAACTCGAGTGAGGTTTGACTCGAGTCTCCCTAAATCACATAATTTTTTTTATTGCATTGATATTTGCAATTGATAAGACTTTTGATTGTAGTTTATTGATTTATAGCTACTGTATGATAAGATTGATATTTGTAGCCTATTGATTTATAGCTACTGCATGTAATGGCTGCTGACTCGCTAGTCATGGACTGATTTGCTTGGATACTGAATGCATGTATTGATTACTGAGTCGTTGAGTCATAGGCTGATTCGCCTAGTCACCGGCTGATTCGTCGGGTTATAGACTGATTCGTCTATTTATTGGCTGATTCGGCTAATTATAGCTGATTCGCTATATTTTGACTGATTCGTCTACACTTAAGCTGATTCGCTTAATTACAGGCTGATTCGTCTGGTTATTGGCTGATTCGCCTAATTCTTGACTGATTCGTCAATTCTGCGGCTGATTCGCCCAGATACTGAATATATGAATTATATCGATGCCGTTTAGGGATTGAGTCATTCCTATCGACTGAGATTCGGTATATTATCATTATTCAGACATCGAGATCCCTAGGTTAGAGTTGAGTCGAGTCTGAGACGACGTGCCAGTTGAGTCGAGTCCGAGATGACGCGTCGGTTGAGTTGAGTCAGATAGGATATGTTGATTTACATTGTTTATAACATTCATGATTATTGAATGTTGGATATGGATTTATGTTTCTGATCTGAGACATGTTATGAATAATCCTTATGTGCTTTCGTATATGTTTTTATATGATTGCATGTGTACATTGTTTATACTGGGATATTCATATCTCACCGGAGTTATCCGGCTGTTGTCTTGTTTTGTATGTGTGCATGACAACAGGTGGTGCTGGATCAGGGTCAAGATGAGAATGAGGCTGGACTAGATAGCGTGGAGATCCGGGCTTTGAAGCAACTTAGGATCCAGCACTGATATGTAGTTGAACCTAGTTGAATTCTTGTAGATAATACAGAGTTGTATGTATATGTTTAATATGTAATTTGAGTAAATTACATTACGTTTCCGCTTTGTATTTTAAAAAAATTTTAGACCCTGTTTTATAATTGATTAATTAGTCCCAATGATGATTAAGAACTTGATTAGCGTCCGGGTCCCCCCAACATTGTTATTTTATTATTATTATTATTATTATTTGAAGGGTTCGGTTCTATCATAGAAAAGCCTTTCCTCCCTTCCATTTATAGAGGCTTCTTCCTTCCTTAGTAAGATTATCCATGAAATGATTGAAATAGCAAGTTGCTTTCTTTTTACACGTACAGGAATTTATTTTTCACTATTTCACCTCTTAATATAATATTATATATCATTTGTCCCCTTGAGTTTTGTAGGGTCGTCTATTAAAATAATAATTATTATTTTATTTTATTTTATAAAATTCATTTTTTAGTTATTGGCTATGTGTATCCACTTCATCCATATATAATATGCTATATATGTGTATGCACGTGTGTGTCTATATATATATATATATATATATATATATATATATATATATATATATATATATATATATATATATATTCTAGTTTCCTAAATTTTTATTGATTTTCTTGATGTGATTAACAATAAATTTTAGGGCTTTACACACTGTCCGCGGGTAGCGATCAACATGCAACCACGGTTGATGGAAGGCAAGGAAAAATCAAACTCCTTTAATTTTTACTTTTTCGGTTTGATATAAATTTTGAATCTTATTCAAAATAAGGGATTTTAATTTTAAAATTGTCTCATCATTTTAATTTAAAAATCGCGTGCCACGAGTTTGTATGTTTGCGGATTCATGCAACTATATTATATAATAATATACATACATGCATACTACTATATATCACATATATCATAATATGACATTCAACAATAAATAAGGATGATCGATCGCCAAAATTATTAGATCCATGTGAGCCACACATGGATCCAGATCCAACCCAGGTGAATGCAGGGATGCAAATGCAACTATTACAAGAGCTTCCAATATTTTACATGTCTTCATCTCGTTCATCGGGCCCACCATCTTCCAGTCTTGATCTCCAACTATTTCTAATAATTACATTTAAATAGTCATGGCACATAAGGGATATATCTCATGGGGTGAGAACGGGCCATAAACCAGGCCCACTTTAATAATATCAATATTAACAAAATGAATAAAAACAGTAAAATATCCTAACATACACCTAACACATTGGTCAAGGCTCTCGATCATCCTTCATGCATTTAATATCAAATATTACCATCAATTAATTAAACAAATTTAATTAACTGATAAATCATATATCTAATAATTTTATTACTAACCACCACAATTATTAAAGAATTTAATAAATTAAATAAACTCCTTTATTTAATTTCCAATTAAATCAATAATAATTGATTTCTTGTAAAAACTTATTTTTACCATAAATAATTTAAATCATATTTTAATTATTTATTTCACAAGAAAATTATTAATTTTCTAAAAATCAATTTTCCAAAATAAAATTGAACCAATTTTTCAAAAATATCAATTTTACCCAAAAATTTGAAAAATCAGAAAATCGCACCCTAGGTCCAAACAATTC
Organism: Primulina eburnea; assembly: GCF_022965805.1. Classification (NCBI taxonomy): domain Eukaryota; kingdom Viridiplantae; phylum Streptophyta; class Magnoliopsida; order Lamiales; family Gesneriaceae; genus Primulina; species Primulina eburnea. The sequence goes on from NC_133118.1 coordinate 19,721,557, forward strand.
AAGCCCATTATTCAGCGCGCATCCCGAGACGCTCCCGGGCAGCCGCCCGCCCGCTGCCCGAACGTTTCGGGCAGTGGCGGCGGCCCTGTGCGCGCAGAACGCGCATAGGCGCGCCGACGCCACGCGCAGGCGTCGGACGCCTGCGCTAGCACGGTGCGCGCAGGCCTCCAGCGCCTGTACACGCCTGCGCTAGCGCTGTGCGCGCAGGCGTCCGGCGCCTGCGCGCCCGCTGCGGACTGCCCGGAACAGTTCCGGGCAGATTTAATTTTTTTTTTCGAAAATCTGGAAAAAATAAATTTTCGTGGTGCTAAATTTTCTGAAAAATTTTCTTGTGTGGTTAGAAATAATTATTCAATATCAAAACATACTATTTAGAAAAAAACTGGCTCTGATACCACTGTTGGATCCCGGTTTTCTACACGCCCAAACGCAGCGGAAGTTTTAAAATTTTGTTTATTTTGACAATCAAAATATATTTTGGGCGCTCGTATGATTTTATCATAAACATTCATAGGGCGTTAGAATTATACCTTTGGTGAATGATTTCACTGGACACCAACTAATCCGGTATAAACGGATTAGCTCTTGTTGATTCCCTACGAACTTTTTTCGATGAAATCCTCCTATCAAGTCCACGACTAGATAGTGTGTTCTTCTTCTAATTTGCACTAGAAAATATAGAAGATGTTTCACGTAGGAGAAGAAAAATTGAGAGACGGCTCAAAGGTTTTCTCAAAAAGAGGTGGCCAATTTTTTTTTCTTTTGGAGGATGCCATTCTCGAAACCTAGGTGGTGGGTTGGCTAGGGTTTTTGTTTGCATGTGTTATTTATAATTCAATTAAACCCTAATTACATAATTAACATTAATGGGCTTGATTTGATTAATTGGGCTAGTCCAACTAGTTTGATTAATTTAATCACAGTCCATTAAAACTTTAATTGTTTAATATGTTGGATTTGTACCCCTACAAGCCCATCAAACATATTATCCACCATATTTAATTTATTAATTAATCAACTCAACTTTTGAGCTTAATAAATTAAATACATTATAAATTCAACATTTGAATTTATTATTTAAATTATAAATTCAACAACTTGAATTTACAGCACCTCCAAAATTTAATATTTAATAAACCCAACATTTGAGTTTAATAAATTAAATTCTCAAATTTCATAAATTCAACTACTTGAATTTATTCTCTCAAAATTTAATTATCATAAATTCAACTCCTTGAATTTACTATATAATATAAATTCAACTTCTTGAATTTATTCTCTCAACGGGAACAAACAATCCAGTACTTGTGTGGCCCTCAATGGTTCAGGGATACAGCTAGCCGTGGGTTCACAACTCTTTGTGATTCAGGACATAATCTTTTATTCGGGCTTACCCTAGTTAGCCCCATTCTTTTCATAAACACCTTGATCAAGAATGTCAGAACTCATTTCTGATTGCACCCATCGGATCATGGTAAGAGCGTCTAGTAGCATCGCCCCATGATCCCCTAGGTATCACTGATAGTGCCTGAAAGAACCAGTCGATTATGATTAACGTATAGTACGGTCCCTTCATCTCATATATCCCGATCGAATCTACAACCATTGGTTCATCGAGGGTTGCATATTCATTCGATAACTATGTGATAACTATAATAGTGGCATCGCGTGTACTATTTGGAGAACTCCTTCTCCAACGTACATCTCGTACTCTGGCCAGATATTCCATGCACTATTATTTCATTAGATCACATAGGATATCCACACCCGTAGGTGAGCGGTGAATCCCCGACTACAATGCACTGGCTCCTATATGTGTCGCAAATGTACCCAACCTCGCCACCTGATGACTCTCCTGGAGCCGGTAAATGAGTCAAAGCACAGCCCTAGTATATAGAGCCTCAGTGTTGTCTCGGGTCGTAAGGACTAATGGTGTACAATCGTAACCACGAACTTATCATCTCGATGAATGATAACCACTTGGAAAGTCCGAGGGAGGGTTGTTCGGTATAATCATCATATGACTACCCATCTGTATGTTTGGACATCTCTATGCCCTTACCAAGAAACGCAGTACACAACATCACAGATGCTAGTCTCGAGCTCAAGAGACCTTTATCCATGTTTTAGGCGGCTGAATCGACTAGAAACGAATTTAGAATATGCAGTGTTTACAAATGAGTTTCAATATCGAATTACGATTCATTTGTATTAAAGCATAATCAAGGACTTTATCTATGCTGCTTGCATGGGTATACAAATAAAGGATAACGAAACCATTAAAAAGTAAATTATATTAAAATAAAGATTGTTTATTACACTTGAGTCAATAAATTCCCTAGCCAACCGTTGGCTTGCAGGGCATCTACTCTAACAATCTCCCACTTGCCCTAGAGCCAACTACCCTTAATTCCATTGCTTCGCGATGCTTTTCAAACAATGGTCCTGGAAAGGGCTTTATAAGTGGATCAACAACATTATCTGCAAAGGGGACTCTTTCAACTGATATGTCTCCTCTTCCCACTATCTCCCGTATGATGTGGAACTTCCTCAGTACATGTTTTGATCCCTGATGAGACCTTGGTTCCTTTGCTTGCGCAGTGGCACCAGTGTTGTCCCAGTACAATGGGACTGGATCAACTTCATTAGGAATAACGCCCAACACTTGGACTAAATTCCTCATCCAAACTGCCTCTTTGGATGCATCAGATGCAACAATGTATTCAGCTTCAGTGGTAGAATCCGCAATGGTGTCTTGCTTGGAACCTTTCCAAAAGACGGCCGCACCATATAGCATGAATACAAAAACAGAGGTCGATTTCGAATCATCTACGTCACATTGGAAGCTAGAATCCGTGTAGCCTTCCAATTTCAATTCTCCACCCTCATAGACCATGAACAAGTTCTTAGTCCTTCTCAAGTACTTAAGAATATCTTTCACGGCCTTCCAATGCATTGGACCAGGGTTCGCCTGATATTTGCTTGTAACACTCAAAGCATAAGTAACATCAGGACGTGTCGATATCATACCATACATGATACTACCAATAGCTGACGCATATGGAATACGTGTCATCATCTCTATCTCTTCATCAGTTTTGGGACAAAAAGCTTTAGATAGAGTATTACCATGACACATTGGTAAATATCCTCTCTTTTACTCTTCCATAGAGAATCGTTTTATAATGGTATCGATATAGGTAGATTGGGTGAGTCTGAGCATCCTCTTTGATCTATATCTATAGATTTGTATTCCCAATACGTAGGATGCTTCACCCATGTGTTTCATGGAGAATTTAAAGGCCAACCATACTTTAGTTGATTGCAATAATCCTACATCATTCCCAATGAACAGGATATCATCAACATAAAGTACTAGGAATGTCACTACACTCCCACTAACCTTCTTGTACATGCACGGTTCCTCAGGATTATTAGCAAAACCAAACTCTTTGATAGTGCTATCAAATATGAGGTTCCAACTCCTTGACGCCTGCTTGAGACCATATATTGATCTCTGAAGTTTGCATACCTTATGCTCACCTCCTACTGATGTGTATCCCTCAGGTTGAGACATATAATTTTCTTCTTTGATGTCTCCATTGAGGATTGCAGTCTTTACATCCATTTTCCATATCTCATAGTCATACCATGATGCTATGGCTAGTAGTAATCTAATGGACTTAAACATAGCAACTGGTGAAAAAATTTCCTCATAGTCAACTTTTGCCTTTGAGTATAATCTTTTGCAACCAGCTTTGCTTTGAAGGTCACTACCTTCCCATTTACCCCAAGCTTTCTTTTGTAGATCCATTTGCACCCTATAGGAAAGATTCCCTCAGGTTGATCCACCAATGTCCAGACTTGTTTTGAATACATAGAATCCATTTCTGACTGCATGGATTCAAGCCATTTGGTTGAATCAGTATCAGATATTGCTTCTTTGAAATTTATTGGATCACATCCAACACAAGACTCAACATGGCCTTGTTCATGAAGAAGCGTATATCTTGCAGGTGGTCTAATAACCCTATCAGACCTTCTAGGAGCTTGTACTTCAACTACTGGTTCTTGGGAAAAGGGTTAAACTTCTATAGTTGAGGGAGTAACTTGAATTTCTTCAAGTTCTATCATCTTGCCTTTTCTATCTAATAGAAATTCCCTTTCCAAAAAGACGGCATTTCTTGAAACAAACACTTTTTGCTTCATTGGGATGATATAAATAATATCCAACAGAATTCTTTGGATATCTTACAAAGTAGCACAAAGTGGATCTACTATCCAATTTGTCTCCCACTGTCTGCTTCACGTAAGCAGTACATCCCCATATTCTCATGTAAGAATATTTGGGAGTTTTTCCCATCCATTTCTCATATGGTGTTTTATCCACTGCTTTAGTATGGACATTATTCAACAACATTACCGCAGTTTCAAGCGCAAAGCCCCAAAACGATGTAGGCAATTCAGTGAATCCCATCATTGATCGAACCATGTCCAACAAGGTTTGCTTACAATGTTCAGAAACACCATTCAATGGTGGTGTTGCTGGTGGAGTCACTGTGAGAGAATCTCATTCTCTTTTAGATAACCCAAAATTCAGCACTTAAGTATTCTCCACCTCGATCAGATCGAAGTGCTTTAATACTTCTTTCTTGCTGATTTTCTACTTCAGATCTGAATTCTTTAAACTTTTCAAATGCTTCAGATTTGTGTTTTATCAATTAAACACACCCATATCTCGAATGGTCATCAGTAAAGGTAATGCAGTAGGATTGCCCATATCCTGTGCTAACACTTAGCGGGACACAAATGTCTATGTGGATCAAATCCAATAGACCATGCGCACGTTCCACGTTTCCATCGAATGGAGTCTTGGTCATTTTTCTTTTCAGACAGGACTCACGGGTAAGTATAGAATTTAAACATGCATTCTCCCACTAGCTTGTGCATCCTTCTTTGAGAAATGTGACCTAGTCTAGCGTGCCATATTTGTGCGGGATTTGGATCATCTAACTTTCTTTTGTTTGTTGTTGAAATCCTGTTTACTTGGACATTCATTCATCATTTCCAGAACATTTCTGGCTCATATAACTTCTTATGTCCGGACTTCTTGCAGTGAAATATGTTCTGACTTATCGGGCTTTGTAGGCCTTTTAAGTGTCTTTCGGAGTTTGTCTCTTATTGGGTTTTTTCTTGTGAGGGGCATAACATTTCTTTCCCTTACATTGCGGGCCACTTTTGTTCCTGGCAACAAGCCCAACTAGGAAACAACATTTTTCCTATTTTATGATGACTTCATAAGTCATAAGCATGTTGAATAGATCTTCAAGGCTATAATCAATTTTATTCAAATTGAAGTTCAACATAAACCCGTCAAATGAGAAAGAGAATGACAACAAATTGATTGTCATGAAGTAACTTGTTAGGAATCACCTATTCCAGGCCCACCACTTTCTCATTAAACCCAATCATATATACACCACGCTCATGGACCAAAGCCCCATCTTGCATTCGTGTAGTCATGAGCTTTTAAAAGTGGTGTGCATCACTGTACGAGTTTCATGCACTATGCAACTCTTGCATTTGTATTCGAATGTCAGCAGCATTCAACATTTTCTCAAACTGTCCCTACAGTTCATTTGACATAAAAACGAGCACATCACACTTTAGCTTGCACAATATGGTCCCACCATCTTGCATTCATTGTCAGTTCAACAATACTGACATTAGTGTGTATGTCATTTTCTCCGAATTCAGAACAATTTTTCCAACGAGTCTTGAAAATTAGATTCGGTTAGCTTGTTAATAACAAAATTGGATTATGTGACGAAATCGAAAAATATACTAATATGGAAACAGAATAATTGTTGCTGATTATTTAAAAATAATTTTAAGATATAAAATATGAATTTTTATTTTATAAATTTCCTCCCACTATTTTGACATTTCCACCACCCTCTGATGAAAAAGGGAAATCGTATTTCCTTAGTAGGCACGTAGAGTCCAATTAGCCAATTATAATCCCGAATAATATCAGCCAATTATAATTTTTCTAAAAGGTAGAGTCCAATTGCATCCCTATGCAACCTCCGCGTGTTTTGCCTCACGTTTAATAAGGACCCAATAATATGACGTCGTTTTATTTTCGCGTGTCAAACCAACCCATCAATATTGAATTGTAGTAGACGGTCGCCATGAGTTCCCCCAATAATATGAGCCGAAGTCATGGGAGTTCCACTCAATCCACATCATATGTTCGGTGGAAGTCACAGCATTCCGACGTACAGGCCTCTCCAATAATATGAGCCAGACACTGTCCGCGGGTAGCGATCAACATGCAACCACGGTTGATGGAGGACAAGGAAAAATTAAAATCCTTTAATTTTTACTTTTTCGGTTTGATATAAATTTTGAATCTTATTCAAAATAAGAGATTTTAATTTTAAAATTGTCTCATCATTTTAATTTAAAAATCGCATGCCACGAGTTTGTATGTTTGCCGGATTCATGCAACTATATTATATAATAATATACATACATGCATACTACTATATATCGCATATATCATAATATGACATTCAACAATAAATAAGGATGATCGATCGCCTAAATTATTAGATCCATGTGAGCCACACATGGATCCAGGTCCAACCTAGGTGAATGCAGGGATGCAAATGCAACTATTACAAGAGCTTCGAATATTTTACATGTCTTCATCTCGTTCATCGGGCCCACCATCTTCCAGTCTTGATCTCCCACTATTTCTATTAATTACATTTAAATAGCCATGGCACATAGGAGATACATCTCATGGGGTGGGAACAGGTCATAAACCAGGCCCACTTTAATAATATCAATATTAACAAAATGAATAAAAACAGTAAAATATCCTAACATACACCTAACACATTGGTCAAGGCTCTCGATCATCCTTCATGCATTTAATATCAAATATTACCATCAATTAATTAAACAAATTTAATTAACTGATAAATCATATATCTAATAATTTTATTACTAACCACCACAATTATTAAAGAATTTAATAAATTAAATAAACTCTTTTATTTAATTTCCAATTAAATCAATAATAATTGATTTATTGTAAAAACTCATTTTTACCATAAATAATTAAAATCATATTTTAATTATTTATTTCACAAGAAAATTATTAATTTTCTAAAAATCAATTTTCCAAAATAAAATTGAACCAATTTTTCAAAAATATCAATTTTACCCAAAAATTTGAAAAATCAGAAAATCGCACCCTAGGCCCAAAAATTCAAGCCCATTATTCAGCGCGCTTCCCGAGAAGCTCCCGGGCAGCCGCCCGCCCGCTGCCCGAACGTTTCGGGCAGCGGCGGCGGCCCTGTGCGCGCAGAACGCGCACAGGCGCGCCGACGCTGCGCAGACGCCTGCGCTAGCGCGGTGCGCGCAGGCGTCCAGCGCCTATGCGCGCAGGCGTCCGGAACCTGCGCGCACAGACTGCCCGGAACAGTTCCGGGCAGATTTAAATTTTTTTTTTTTCGAAAATCTCGAAAAAATAAATTTTCGTGATGCTAAATTTTTTGAAAAATTTTCTTGTGTGGTTAGAAATAAATTATTCAATATCAAAACCATACGATTTAGAAAAAAACTGGCTCTGATACCACTGTTGGATACCGGTTTTCTACACGCCCAATCGCAGCGGAAGTTTTAAAATTTTGTTTATTTTGACAATCAAAATATATTTTGGGCGCTCGTATGATTTTATCATAAACATTCATAGGGCGTTAGAATTATACCTTTGGTGAATGATTTCACTGGACTCCAACTAATCCGGTATAAACGGATTAGCTCTTTTTGATTCCCTACGAACTTTTTTCGATGAAATCCTCCTATCAAGTCCACGACTAGATAGTATGTTCCTCTTCTAATTTGCACTAGAAAATATAGAAGATGTTTCACGTAGGAGAAGAAAAATTGAGAGACGGCTCAAAGGTTTTCTCAAAAAGAGGTGGCCAATTTTTTTTTCTTTTGGAGGATGCCATTCTCGAAACCTAGGTGGTGGGTTGGCTAGGGTTTTTGTTTGCATGTGTTATTTATAATTCAATTAAACCCTAATTACATAATTAACATTAATGGGCTTGATTTGATTAATTGGGCTAGTCCAACTAGTTTAATTAATTTAATCAAAGTCTATTAAAACTTTAATTGTTTAATATGTTGGACTTGTACCCCTACAAGCCCATTAAACATATTATCCACCATATTTAATTTATTAATTAATCAACTCAACTTTTGAGCTTAATAAATTAAATACAATATAAATTCAACATCTTGAATTTATTCTCTCAACGGGAACAAACAATCCAATACTTGTGTGACCCTCAATGGTTCAGAGATACAGCTAGCCGTGGGTTCACAACTCTTTGTGATTTAGGACATAATCCTTTATTCAGGCTTACCCTAGTTAGCCCCATTCTTTTCATCAACACCTTGATCAAGAATGTCATAACTCATTTCTGATTGCACCCATCGGATCATGGTAAGAGCTTCTAGTAGCATCGCCCCATGATCCCCTAGGTATCACTGATAGTGCCTGCAAGAACCAGTCGATTATGATTAACGTTCAGTACGGTCCCTTCATCTCATATATCCCGATCGAATCTGCAACTATTGGTTCATCGAGGGTTGCATATTCATTCGATAACTATGTGATAACTATAATAGTGGCATTGCGTGTACTATTTGGAGAACTCCTTCTCCAACGTACATCTCGTACTCTGGCCAGAGATTCCATGCACTCTTATTTCATTAGATCACATAGAATATCCACACCCGTAGGTGAGCGGTGAATCCCCGACTACAATGCACTGGTTCCTATATGTGTCGCAACTGTACCCAACCTCGCCACCTGATGACTCTCCTGGAGCCGGTAAATGAGTCAAAGCTCAGCCCTAGCATATAGAGCCTCAGTGTTGTCCCGGGTCGTAATGACTAATGGTGTACAATCATAACCACGAACTTATCCTCTCGATGAATGATAACCACTTGGAATGTCCGAGGGAGGGTTGTTCGGTATAATCATCATATGAATACCCATCTGTATGTTTGGACATCTCTATGCCCTTACCAAGAAACGCAGTACACAACATCACAGATGCTAGTCTCGAGCTCAAGCGACCTTTATCCATGTTTTAGGCGGCTGAATCGACTAGGAACGAATTTAGAATATGCAGTGTTTACAAATGAGTTTCAACATCGAATTACGATTCATTTGTATTAAAGTATAATCAAGGACTTTATCTATGCTGCTTGCATGGGTATACAGATAAAGGATAACGAAACCATTAAAAAGTAAATTATATTAAAATAAAGATTGTTTATTACACTTGAGTCAATAAATTTCCTAGCCAACCGTTGGCTTGCAGGGCATCTACTCTAACACTAAGGTATGCTCGAATAAGGACATGTTTAGTTCGAATCACATGGAGATGTGAACCCACGACTAGTTGTATCAATGAACCATTGAGGGTTTCACAAATGCTAATTTTTTAGATCCCGTTGAGAAGTAAAATAGTTCAATGTGTTGAACGGCTTATAAAGGAGTTTATAAGTGTAAATAAAATAGAAGTATGACTTCTATGAGGAAAATGTAACTTTTAATTTGAGGAAGTGTACCTAAATTAAAAGTTGGCCAAACAAGTAATGTATTTGAAAATTGTGATTTTCATATACATTACTATGGACTAAATTAAATTGATTCAAGTGTTGAATTAATTAAACACTAGTGGACCTTGTAGAGTCCAAATAATTAAATTGATTCAAGTGTTGGATTAATTAAAACACATTGGGCCTTGTAGAGCCCAATTAGAAATAATTATTAAACTAGTGGGCTTGAGTGAAATCAAGTAATGGTTAAATGGTCTCAAATGTGTATGAGACATTTAAATAAAATTACATGTGCCTTGTAATTGTTACAAGCCCAAATAGAATTGCATGAATGGGAGGTGAAAGGTTTGAGACTACTTTTTCAATGTCCAAGACTTAGCATGCAAAAAGTGACTTTAAATTTTCACAAAACCAAGGCACATCATTCTCCTTCCTTCCCACTTGAGATGGCCGAAATTTTGGCTTCAACATTCTCTCATTTTTCTTCAATTTTTGGTTGAGCAAAATATACACTTCTGAAAGATAAATGCCCTAATTTTTCTAGTTCAAAATTATAGTGGATCTACCTAGTTGGTGTTGGAACTTATTTTGAAGGAAAGAAGGAAGCTTGTAGATTGTCATCCTTGAAGAGCTTAGTTGTTTATCAACTAAGTTGGAGCCAAACATCAATCTCAAGAGATTGATAGGTATATTTTTCATAACACCCTATGTATGACATTTTTGGTGTTTTTGTATTTGCTACACATTCTAGGCATGAGGTGTTCTAATTTCTTGTTGAAAAACAAATTTTTGAAAATTCCGTTGCGCATTTGAACACCTTATTCAATCCCCTTTCAAGTGGTATCATGAGCAAAAGATACTATTTTGTGTAGCATATACATAATATTATATTGAGATCGATTTCTAACCGCATGAGATGAGGTTTTGCAACAAAAATAAAGGCCCGTCTTTTGGGAAATTTTGGGCAGCAAGTTGCTGCCCATTTTGGGCAGCTCGGGCTGCTCGAGGGGCTGCCCATTTTGGGCAGCAAGGGCAGCCTGAACCCCTTCATTAAAATTTTTTTAAAAAATTTGGCCGGAATCCGGCGACAGAGCTTTGGTGACGGCGATGGCGACCAGGGTTTCCAAAAGTTTTTTGGATTATCAAAGTGTCATGGGCCTTGAGGTTGTTGGGCCATTTGATGGCTAACATATTTGTAAAATTTAAATGGGCCAAAATGTTTTTGGTGAAAAATGATTTTTTGGGCCCTTAATTTTAAATTTGCAAAAGTTGCATATATTTTCTCATGAAATAAATAATTTAAGTTGGACTTTAATTATTTATAGTAAATGGTGATTTACAAGAAATTCGGTTATAAATAAATTAATTAGAAAGTAGAAAAATGTAAGGCCTGAGACTTTATCATTTTAATCCGAGATTATTTAATTTATGAATTTTGGAATGTTGAGTTATATTCCATGGTTTTACAATTCCCTAGGATTGAAATTGAATGAAAAAGAGTTGTGAGGACCAAATTGCAAATAGTGAAGATTTCAGGGGCTAAAGTGTAATTAATGAAAGTTGAGTGAGACATTTGTCTTGCCATGCATGGAACCATGTATATAATGTATTTCCTTCAGATTTCCAGCAAGAGAGAAGACCGAGAGTTCATAGCTAAATTCCTTCATTTTGGTTTCAAAATTTGATTGTGCAGTACCCGGTTATCAGAATTTTGATCTGAACATATTCCGTGCTCCTCTTGTCAAGGGATACACAAGGATGTAAGTTTCATCGATTTATAACATGATTTGAAATACATGTATTAGAGGAATTATGATTTGATATATATTATGTGTTCTTGGAATACTAGATTTCGTAGAATCGAAGTCAGATCGAAGAACATATTGATTTTTGAATTGTTATGATTTTTCATATTATATTGATTAAAATTGAACTGATTTAGATTTATTACTGATTCTGGATTGGATCGGATATTGGTTATTATTTGTAATTGATATCTATTGATATTGTATTGACGGGGATATCAAGATTGTGTCGTTATGTCGTTAATTTTGAATTAGATTGATCGGATTTAGTATTGAATTAGGAAGGGAATGTTGATATTATTATTCTCGATATATCATTTCAGATTGATAGAGAAAGTATTTAATTCAGAACTTCTATTTCTTCAGACCGAGACGACAAAAGAAAGGTATAAGTCAATGTGGTATCGGGAGAACGACTCGAGTATGATATACTTGAGTTTCCCTAAATCACATACTTACTGTTATTATATGCATTGATTTGAATTGATATGCTTGTTCTCTTGATTTATAGAAAGCATGTATTAGACGAGTATTAGACGAGTCATCTTGTGACATAAGTGCCAGATAGTGATGGAATCGTCACTGGAACATTGCAAATTTTCACAGGATAGCGATTTGACAATAGTGCCAGAGTCTGTGACGGATAGGTCAAGACACCGGATGTTTGATTATATCGAAGTGGATAGAATTGGAGTTTCTTCTATTACTGATATTCGATATGGATTGCCAACGTCTGTATATCGAGATCCCTAGACTAGGATTGAGTTTAGTCTGAGACGTGGAGTCACGAGTCTGATTGAAAGTTTTATATTGATTATGTTTTCAGATTTTGATATATATTACTGATATCTGTTTCATGCTCTATATTGATTATATGATTGTATGTTCGTTTATTTATACTGGGATATATATATCTCACCGGAGTTATCCGGTTGTTGTCGTGTTTGTATGTGTGCATGACAACAGGTGGGACATGTTCAGGGTCGAGGAGATGAAGAGAGATCGTGATTAGAGTGGAGACTTCAGACTTTGATTAGAAATAGGGTTTAAACACTTGATATGCAGTCGTTAAACCTTAGTTTGAATGATTATATATAGTACAAGACTTGTACTTTAATATTGACATATATATTACAATGTATTCCATTACGTTCCGCATTTCATACTGTATAAAAAAAATTAGACCATGTTTATTATAATTGATTAAATTGTCCTAATGATGATTAAGAGCATGATTACCGTCTGAGTCCCCACAACAGGTGGTATCAGAGTGATAGATCCTTTAAACTGAGATAGGAGCTAGTGAGCGGGGTGGATTAAGTTTTCTTTCCTTGCTTTTGATTGTTAGCATGATTTACTACTTTAATACATGTTTACCTGATTATCTGATTTAATATGGTAATGTGTATTGTTGAGAATGGACCAGAACCGATTCTTGATCAGCAGTAAGATGATCGGAGGAGGACTGAAACAGATTTGTTGTATTTGGTTGCTAACATTTTTGATAATCAGATATGCCTCCTCGAAGAGTACCGGAACAGGGTAGCACTTCGAATCCTCCAATGGATGTGACAGGAACCCCAATGGAAACATTGTTGAAGAGATTTCATTCGTTCCATCCACCTACTCTGAAGGGTACGGAGACTTCCGTTAATTGCGAGAGTTGGTTAGACGATATTGAGATGTTGTTTGAGTCCTTGGATTACACTGATGAGCGAAGAGTGAAACTAATAGGGCACCAGTTACATGATTTCGCAAAGAACTGATGGATTACAACAAAGCGGGCATTGGAGCATCGAGGTACTGTTATTACCTGGAATGTGTTTAGAACTGAATTTTATTAGAGGTTCTTTCCAGTGTCGTACAGGAAGGATAAGGGAGCCGAGTTTGCAAACTTGAGACAGGGTCAACTGAACATCGAAGAATATGTGGCCAAGTTCTCTACACTGCTACGATTTGCTCCACATGTGGCCGAGAATGATGAAGCCGCTGCTAATCAGTTCATTAATGGCCTAAATCCTGAAATCTTTACCTTGGTGAATACCGGGAGACCGAATAATTTTACTGATGCCTTGAATAGATCCAAGGGAGCCGAAGCCGGTCTGATGAGACAGAGAGGAGCTTCGTTTGTGCCTCCAGTACCGAGACCACGGCAACCACCTCCTTCCAGATTTGAGGGTGGTAGCAGTAGTGGCGGAAAGAAAGATTTCTTGAAAGCCAGAGGAAAGCAGTTCAAAAGATCTGGAAGCAGTTCATCCAGTTCTAGTGGCTCAAGATAGGCCGGTCAGGGCCAGAGTTATACAGGACCTTATTGTAGCACTTGTGGAGGGAACCATTACACTGAGCGGTGCGAGGAGTGTTTGGCAGTTGCTGTATTTGTAGACAGGAGTGAGACTTTGCTAGAGTTTGTCCCCAGTGAGATTCTTAGAGATCACAGGGTGCTGAATCATCTGGATCAGTAGCTCAGACTGGTAGACGACCACCAGCTGCAGTTCATTCATGTCAGCCAGCACCATCCCAGTCACATCAGAGGCCAGGAGGAAGCCAGACAGTTAACCAGCCTCCTAGACAGCAGGCCAGAGTGTTTGCTTTGACTGAGGAGCAAGCCCAGGAAGCACCAGATGACGTTGTTGCAGGTAACTGTTTTTTATGTGGTTACCCTGCATATTTATTGATTGATACTGGTGCTTCACATACTTTTATTTTGAACGATTTGCATTGATTCATGCATTTCCTGTTGAGTCATTGTCTGCGGTAGTGTCTGTCTCTTCTCCATTAGGGACGGGTTTGATATCAATTAAGTCTGTTAGATCTTGTATACTGAAGTATGATGGGCATGAGATTGAGTTAGATTGTATTGTACTTGGGTTTTCTGATTTTGACTCTATTATTGGTATCGATATGTTGACCAAGTACAGAGCTACTGTTGATTGTTTCCACAAGATTGTGAGATTCAGACCTGAGATGGCTGATGAGTGTAAATTTTATGGTAAGGGTTCTCGATCCAGAATTTCTTTGATATCTGCTATGAATATGACTCGATTTTTGCAGGAAGGAGCGGATGGATTCCTTGTCTATTCAGTTGATTTACTAAAATCGAGTCCATCATTGGCGGATTTGCTAGTGGTGTGTGAGTTTGCTGATGTCTTTTCAGATGAGATTCTTGGATTGCCTCCGATTCGAGAGATAGACTTCTATATTGAGTTGATGCCAGGTACCATTCCGATTTTGAGGGCTCCGTACAAAATGGCACCGATTGAGTTGAAAGAATTAAAAGAACAGTTGGAGGATTTATTGGCCAAGGGATACATCAGACCGAGCGTTTCTCCTTGGGGTGCTCCAGTACTGTTTGTGAGAAAGAAAGACGGTTCGATGAGACTCTGTATCGACTACCGGCAACTGAACAAAGCAATGGTAAAGAATAATTACCCTTTGCCCCGTATTGATGATTTGTTTGATCAGTTGCAGGGTTCATCTGTATATTCCAAGATTGACCTGAGATCTGGATATCATCAATTGAGAGTCAGGGATTCCGTTATCTCGAAGACAGCATTCAGAACCAGGTATGGACACCATGAATTTATTTTCATGCCATTTGGTTTGACGAATGCACCAGCTGTATTTATGGGATTGATGAACCGTGTCTTTCAGAAATATCTCGATGATTTTGTGATTATATTCATTGATGATATTTTGATATATTCGAAAAATATGATTGAGCATGCTGAGTCTTTAAGAACTGTGTTGCGAAATTTGAGGGCTGATAAATTGTATGCTAAATTGTCGAAATGTGAGTTTTGGTTGAGACATGTGGTATTTCTAGGGCATATTATATCCGGAGACGGTATATCAGTGGATTCCAGTAAGGTTGAGGCAATGATTTCTTGGTCGAGACCGACATTAGTGCCCGAGATTCACAGTTTTATGGGTCTGGAAGGATATTATCGTCGATTTATTAAAGATTTCTCGAGTATTGCCAAGCCTATTACTCAGTTGACTCA
This sequence comes from Primulina eburnea, assembly GCF_022965805.1. Lineage (NCBI taxonomy): Eukaryota > Viridiplantae > Streptophyta > Magnoliopsida > Lamiales > Gesneriaceae > Primulina > Primulina eburnea. Next base: position 19,737,017 of record NC_133118.1, read on the forward strand.
GAAGAATGCTCCGTTTATTTGGTCAGAATACTATGAGTCCAGTTTTCTGGAATTGAAGAAGAGATTGACCAGTGCTCCGGTGTTGACTATCCCATCAGGAACTAGTGATTTTGTGGTTTAATGTGATGCTTTTCACTGAGGATTGGTTTGTGTTTTGATGCAGCGAAGACATGTGATCGCTTATGCCTCAAGACAGCTGAAGCTCCATGAGACTCGTTATCCAATTCATGATCTTGAATTGGCAGCCATCGTCTTTGCATTAAAGATATGGTGACATTACCTTTATGGTGAAAAGTTTGAGATCTATTTTGATCATAAGAGCCTGAAGTATCTGTTTTCATAGTCCGAGCTGAATATGAGGCAGCGAAGATGGCTTGATTTGCTTAAAGACTTCGATTGTGAAATCAAGTATTATCCAGGGAAATCCAATGCAGCAGCGGATGCACTGAGTTGAAAGGTATGTTCCTTATCCTTATCGACGATTGGTGTTTCGAATTTGATAGAAGATTGCTATTTGTCTGGATTAACCTTTGAAACAGATTGTCAGCCTCTGAGATTGTGTACTGTTCGAGCTGAACCAGAATTGATATTGAGGATTAAAGAGGCACAGAAAGTTGATCAGAATGTGCGGAATTTGATTGCTATTGTCAGAGCTGGACATCAATCGGAGTATCAGGTTCGTGACAGTGTTTTTTATGTGAAAAATCGTATTTTTGTGCCGAATGTTTCAGATTTGGGACAGCGGATACTAGGAGAAGCGCAAAGCTGTCGTTTTAGCATTCATCCTGGTGGCAGAAAAATTTATAATGATTTGAAGACACAATATTGGTGGAAACAGATGAAATCTGATGTTACTGAATTTGTATACAAGTGTCTGAATTGCCAACAGGTGAAAGCGGAAAGAAATAAACCAGGAGGTCTACTACACAGTTTATCGATTCCTGAATGGAAATGGGATCACATTTCCATGGACTTCGTGACGCAGTTACCACGTTCCTTCAGAGGTTGTGATGAGATTTGGTTCGTGATTGACAGATTGACCAAATCAGCATGTTTCATTCCGTATCAAATGACGTACAGATATGACCAAATGGCAAATATCTATGTCAGAGAAGTGGTCAGATTGCACGGAATGCCGAAGTCGATTGTATCAGACCATGATCCTTGGTTTACTTCGCACTTTTCGCAGAATTTGCAGCAGGCTCTAGGTACGAAGTTACATCTGAGTACCGTATATTATCCACAAACCGATAGACAGTCAGACACTGGAAGATATGCTGAGAGCTGTAGTGCTTGATTTTAGCACTAGTTGGCAAGATGCATTCCCACTTTGTGAGTTTTCGTACCATAACAGCTATCAGACGAGTATTGAGATGGCTCCGTTTGAAGCATTGTACAGTAAGAAGTGCAGATCCCCTCTGTATTGGGATGATATCTCTGAGGTACCTGAGTTTGGACCTGATATGATTAGAGATATGACAGAAAAAGTGAAGCTGATTCAGAAGAGAATGAAGACAACTCAAGACAGACAAGCCAAATATGCCAATTTTCAACATAGATCGTTGGTATTTGAGGCAGGAGACCGAGTATTTTTAAAGATTTCACCTTTCAGAGAAGTTGTCAGATTTGGCAAGAAAGGGAAGCTGTCTCCGCGATATTGGGCTGTATGAGATTCTCGAGAAGGTAGGAGATCGTGCCTATCGTCTTGCTTTGCCTATGTCTTTAACTGGGATACATGATGTCTTCCATCTATGCTGCGGAAGTATCTCCCCGATAATTCTCACATTATTCAACCAGAAGAGGCCGAGCTTGATGAGACATTGAGTTATGTCGAGAAGCCGATACAGATTGTTGATCGTAAAGAAAAACAACTCAGAACGAAGATTATTCCTCTTGTGAAACTCCAGTGGACTCGTCATGGCATTGAGGAAGCTACTTGAAAGACTGAATCAGATATGAGACAGGAATTCTCTGAGTTATTTCACTGATGTGAGTCTTTTATTTTAGCTTCTATTATATCTTCTTATCTGATATGATTTGACAGCCTACGATTTCGAGGACGAAATCATGTCCCAGAGGGGGAGAATTGTAAGGCCTGAGATTTTATCATTTTATTCCGAGATTATTTAATTTATGAATTTTGGAATGTTGAGTCATATTCCATGGTTTTACAATTCCCTAGGATTTAAATTGAATGAAAAAGAGTTGTGAGGACCAAATTGCAAATAGTGAAGATTTCAGGGGCTAAAGTGCAATTAATGAAAGTTGAGTGGGACACTTGTCTTGCCATGCATGGAACCATGTATATAATATATTTCCTTCAGATTTCCAGCAAGAGAGATGACCGAGAGTTCATAGCTAAATTCCTCAAGCTTCATTTTGGTTTCAAAATTTGATTGTGCAGTACCCGGTTATCAGAATTTTGATCTGAACATATTTCCGTGCTCCTCTTGTCAAGGGCTACACAAGGATGTAAGTTTGATCGATTTATAACATGATTTGAAATACATGTATTAGAGGAATTATGATTTGATATATATTATATGTTCTTGGAATACTAGACTTCGTAGAATCGAAGTCAGATCAAAGAAAATATTGATTTTGGAATTGTTATGATTTTTCAGATTATATTGATTAAAATTGAACAGATTTGGATTGTTGACTGATTCTGGATTGTATCGGATATTGGTTATGATTTGTAATTGATATCTGTTGATATTGTATTGACGTGGATATCGGGATTGTGCCGTTATGCCGTTAATTTTGAATTAGATTCAGATTGATCGGATTTAGTATTGAATTAAGAAGGGAATGTTTATATTATAATTCTCGATATATCATTTGTAATGCCCGATAATTAGTCACTGTAATTAACGATGATTGAGTGATAATTTCATGTGATTAGGAAAGGATTAATCGGGGCACCGAGAAACGTATTTGGAAACGGAATTATGAAAAAATATTGGATGCAGGACCACACCCGCGGTAGGAGAAGCACCGCACCCGCGGTAGGAGAAGCACCGCACCCGCGGTCGTGCTACTGGAATTTTGGGAATTGATACAGTAGGGTGACCGCACCCGCGGTGCAGGACCGCACCCGCGGTGCAAACAAGACCGCACCAAAGGTCATAGTTTCTGGAAAATGGATGTGGATCAGTACGCTGAGCGCACCCGCGGTCCGGAATGTAGCGCACCCGCGGTGCGACGTGTTTTGCAAAGATGAGGCCACCTCGCCGTATGCATGCAATGATATATATAACATGAATTCCTTGTGAGAAATCCGTCCGTCTGATTTTGAATCCGACTTCGGTATTGAGTTCCTATCGACGTAGGATACAACTGGACGTAAGTTTTACTACGTTTTGACATGCTTTGAAATTATGTCATTTTCAGAATTGAATGGAATTCATATATGATGTTCTTGATATGTTAGACATCGTAGAATCGAAGTCAGATTGAGAAACGGACTGATTATGGAATTGTTGTTATGATTTTTTAGGGTATATTGATTTATACCAGACAGATTTGAATTGTGATTGGATTACGGATTGTATTGGATATGGGTTATGGATTGTAACTGTGATTTGAGGATATTGTATTGACGGGGATATTGAAATTGTACCGTTATGCCGTTGATTTTGAATTAAATCCAGATTGATCAGATTGTTATTGATTTGAAAGGTATATTGACATGAGATTATTGATATTGTCATTGCCAGACAGACTGTGAATTCAGGACTTCGACTGAGCCAGAAACCGACGAAAGAAAGGTATAAGTCAATGTGGTATTGAGAGATTGACTTGAGTCGGTTTGGACTTAAGTTTTCCTAAATCACATACTTTTCTTTATTGCATTGATATTTGCGTTGATTGGATTGATGTACTTGTTTTCTTGAATTATAGATAGCAGGTATCAGACGAGTAATCTTGTGACAGAAGTGCCTGATAGTGGTGGGATCGCCACGGGCACATTGCACGATGTCACAGGATAGTGTAGAAATCTTGGGACGGAAGTACCTGACAGTGGCAGGATCGCCACGGGCACATTGCACGATGTCTCAAGATGGGATATTAGCGATAGAGCTACAGTCCATGACGGTTAGGTCAGGACACCGGATGTTTGGTTATATCGAGTAAATAGGATTGGTATTCTTCTATTATGGAATTCGATATAGGAACACCATATTTGGTTATATCGAGTAATGGAATTACTGTTCCTTCTATTATGGAATTCGATATAGGAACACCACATCTGGAAACCGGGATCCCTAGACTAGGATTGAGTCTATTCTGAATGATAGAGTTATGAGCATTGTCGACAGTCTATGATTGTTTATGTTTCAGATTTTGATACATATATCTGTTATCTGATTACATGCTTTATATTTGTTTATATGATTGCATGTTTCGTTGATTTATACTGGGATTTATTCTCACCGGAGTTATCCGGCTGTTGTCTTGTCTGTATGTGTACATGACAACATGTGGGACATGATAAGGGTCCAGGAGATGAGGAAAGATCGTGATTAGAGTGGAGGCTCCGGACTTGGATTAGAGATAGGGTTGGACACTTGACATTAGCTGTTTAAACCTTAGTTGAATAAATGTATGTTGTACATGATTTGTACTTTTATATACTGAGAAGTATATACGTATGTTTTATGTCACTACGTTCCGCATTTTAAAAGAAAAAAATTTTAGACCCTGTTTTATAATTGATTAATTAGTCTCAATAATGATTAAGAACATGATTAGCGTTCGGGTCCCCACAACAGGTGGTATCAGAGCGATAGATCCTTGAGATTGAGATAGGAGCTAGTGAGCGGGGTAGAATATGTTTTCTTTCCTTCTTTTGATTGCTAGCATGATTTACTGCTTTATAATGCATATTTATCTGTTTATCTGACTTGATTTGAAAACATATATTATTGAGAATGAATTAGAGCCGATTCTGGATCAGCAGTAATGTAGTGACCCGTTCCAGAATCACCTACTAATCAGAACTTAAGCATGCAATTAACTTAATAAAACTGAATCAGATAAACAGCGGAAAAACAACATATACAGCCCGATCGAATCAGTAAGTACGAATACTAAAACAACCAAATCAAACTAAATCCCAAGAATAAAATACCAGCAACTACAGGTCAACCCCTGCTAGCTCCCTGTCCTCTCCCTCCTGGACCGTCCAACCTGAGACCTGCCCCATCGAATAGGGTGTCCAAAACAGAGATAAACCGAGGACGTGAGCATAAAACGCTCAGTACCGAAAGAATGAGTATACAAGACTATGACATGCATGTATGCAAAATGTACTGGATACCAGGGTCTGGGTATAACGAAAAACTGCTCAGGCAAATGACGTCAAGGTATGTAGCACTCTGCGCCGTCGCACCAGGAGGTGGCTCCCATACCATAAACCTGTGGATATACCGGTATCCTGACCACCGTCGGCCAACGGGGTCCAACCATCCACAACAACCGAGGGCTGAGCACCCTCTGAACAGGCTATCTCAAAAGATAAACAGGCCCAACATGATTATGCAAATGCCGCATAATAAACCATGCATCATATGTCAGATAATAATGCAACACATAAACATGCAACACATAGTAAAGCATACTCAACCAGGATATCTCGGATAGTACTTCCGTACCTCAAACCAGTAGATCCTAGTAATCAGCCCTAGAATCAAGCCTACAATCCAAGTGATACCATATCACTAAACCACATCTAAAAGCCTTAACTAGACTAATAGATACTCCCAAATCTCAAGGGAACCTAGAACCATACCTGCGTCCGTAGTCAGCCCACTGATGCCGCTAGCTCCCAACTAGAGCACAGCTCCGCTACAAAGCCAGTAGCTCCCTGCTAGTGCCCGAACCTCGGGAAAAGCTAGAAACCCATCAGAAACGACTAAAACGCTCTGGAACTCTCGGAATTGGTAATTGAAAAGTGAAGCCTCGCGCCTCTATTTATAGACGACGATCGGACGATCCGATCCACTTCGGAAGATCCGATCCTGTGCACTTCGGACGATCCGATCCACTTCGGACGTTCCGAACTCTGCATGTCTTCCACGTGTCCAGCCACCTGTCTTCGGACGATCCGAACCTCTTCGGACGATCCGAACCCTGACACGGTCTACTGTTGACAAGACTCGGTCTGACACCGAACCGAACGGTCCATCCGAACCCACTTCGGACGATCCGAACCTCTTCGGACGGTCCGATCCTGGTTCGTTCCTTCCGAACTCGCAGAATATAATTAATCCAATAATTACTCAATTTAGGCATCGGGATACTACATTCTCCCCCTCTAAAAAGGATTTCGTCCGCGAAATCGAGTCTGAAGAATAACAATTCTGAACAATCAATACATTCATCTCAAGAATGAATTACAAATTGAAAGCCCAACTGAAATTACAATCATAACTGAAAATGCTACAACTAGAACAACTCAGGATGCTCTGACCGCATGCGACTCTCTAGTTCCCAAGTAGCTTCTTCAGTACCTCGGCGCTGCCACTGCACTAAGACAAGAGGAATAGTCTTATTCCGCAGTACCTTATCCTTCCGGTCTAAGATCGAAACCGGTCTTTCTACAAAAGACAAATCCGGATTCAACTGAACTTCTGTCGGATGCAAAACATGGGACTCATCCGCTACGTATCGTCTCAACAAGGACACATGAAACACATTGTGAACACTAGACAGATACGGTGGCAAGGCTAATCTGTAGGCCAAATCTCCCACACATTCCAAGATCTCAAAAGGACCAATGAATCTCGGAGATAGCTTACCCTTGAGTCCAAATCTCAGAATCCTCCGAAAAGGTGATACCTTGAGAAACACTTTCTCGCCTGCATCAAAATGAAGAGGCCTGCGCTTGGTGTTCGCATAACTCGCTTGTCGATCCTGAGCAGTCTTAATCCGCTGCTTGATCACAAGAACTTTATCCTTGGCCTGCTGAATCAATTCTGGACCCTCGACCTGTCGTTCTCCGACTTCCTCCCAGAACAGAGGAGTACGACAACGTCGACCATACAACGCTTCAAACGGAGACATACCAATACTCCTATGAAAGCTGTTGTTGTATGCAAACTCTATCAGTGGCAAATGATCCTGCCAAGCTGGCCCGAAATCCATCACACAAGACCTCAACATATCCTCAAGCGTACGAATAGTCCTCTCTGACTGTCCGTCAGTCTCTGGGTGATACGCAGTACTCAAACTCAAAGTAGTGCCCAAAGCTTGCTGAAAGCTACCCCAAAATCTAGACGTAAATCGAGGATCTCTGTCACTAACGATACTCACAGGCACACCATGAAACCGTACAATCTCCTGAATGTACAACCGTGCCATCCGATCGAAAGTGAAATCTCTGTTATACGGAAGAAAATGGGCAGACTTGGTAAGCCGATCTACTACAACCCAGATAGCATCTCTATTCCCCACAGACATAGGCAAGTGAGTCACGAAGTCCATCGTGATATGCTCCCACTTCCACTCCGGAATAGGAAGATTCTGCAACAAACCTCCAGGTCGTCGATACTCTGCCTTTACCTGCTGACAGACCAGGCACTTGGAGACATACTGATAAACATTGCGTTTCATACCTTTCCACCAAAATCGAGTCCTTAAATCTTTATACATCTTGTTGCTCCCCGGATGAACACTCAACTTGCTACGATGAGCCTGGGACAAAATCTCCTCCCTCAAAGTGTCATCCTCCGGTACAACAACACGACCAGATAAGCACAAAAGACCCTGAGACTGATAGTGGAAACCAGAAGTATTATCTCCATCAGCCAACCGAGCTAATTTCTGAACCTTAGAATCAGACATCTGAGCATCTCTAATCCGAGAGTACAACACTGGTTCAGACAAAATAGTAGCCACACGGATACTCTCTGATCCCTTCCGATGCTTATAATTGAATCCCATCGAACAGAAATCCTGAATAATCCCAGATACAGCACAAGTCTGAAGAGCAGACAATCTCACCTTGCGACTAAGAGCATCAGCCGTGAGATTCGCAGATCCTGGATGATACTTGATCTCACAATCATAATCCTTGAGTAGATCCATCCAGCGACGCTGACGCATGTTCAACTCTGCCTGAGTGAACAGATACTTCAAACTCTTATGATCGGTGAAAATCTCAAATCGCTCACCATACAGATAATGGCGCCAGATTTTCAAAGCAAAAACGATCGCTGCTAATTCCAGATCATGAACAGGATAGTTCTCCTCATGAGGCTTCAACTGCCTCGACGCATAAGCAATCACATGCTCATTCTGCATCAAAACACACCCTAGACCCTGCAAAGAGGCGTCGGTGTAAACACTAAAACCACCAGATCCAGCCGGTAAGGCCAAAACAGGCGCAGATGTCAACCGTCTGCGAAGCTCCAAGAAACTCTCTTCGCACTCTGATGTCCACTCAAATGAAACATCTTTCCGAGTGAGCTGAGTAAGTGGCTTAGCAATCTGAGAGAAGTTGACAATGAAGCGGCGATAATACCCAGCCAATCCCAGAAAACTGCGGATCTCGGCTACTGTCGTCGGACGCGACCAGTTCAATACCGCCTCCACCTTGCTCGGGTCAACTGAAACTCCCTCGCTAGAAATAACATGACCAAGGAATACAACCCTGTCAATCCAAAACTCGCATTTACTCAACTTCGCATAAAGCTGATTCTCGCGAAGTATCTGTAAAATAATTCTCAAGTGTTGTACGTGTTCTCGCTGATCACGCGAATAGATTAAGATATCATCTATGAACACCACAACAAATTTATCCAAGAAGTCTCGAAATACCTGATTCATCAGATCCATAAAAACTGCTGGTGCATTCGTCACCCCAAAAGGCATAACCAGAAACTCATAATGCCCATACCGGGTCCTGAATGCAGTCTTTGATATATCTCCCTGATGAACTCGAAGTTGATGATAACCAGACCTTAAATCGATCTTGGAATACACAGAGGTACCTTGCAGTTGATCAAATAAATCATCAATCCGTGGCAACGGATACTTATTCTTTATCGTAGCACGATTCAACTGCCGATAATCTATGCAGAGCCGCATAGAACCATCCTTCTTTTTGACAAAAAGAACTGGTGCTCCCCACGGGGACACACTGGGTCGAATATACCCCTTGTCAAGAAGATCCTGCAACTGCTGTTTCAATTCTTGCATCTCTGATGGAGCTAAACGATAAGGAGCTCTGGAGATTGGTGACGTGCCTGGCACTAAATCAATGCTGAAATCCACTTCCCGAACTGGAGGAAAACCAGGAATCTCCTCGGGAAAAACATCCGGAAAATCGCAAACCACTGGAATGTCACTGACCCCGACACTGTCTGCGGACGAATCAATAGCATAGATAAGGTAGCCTTCCCCGCCCGACTCTAAGGCACGACAGGCTTTCAGAGCAGAAACCACAGGCATCGGGGGTCGCGCTCCCTCTCCATAGAAAAACCAACTGTCGCCCTCCACTGGACGAAACTGCACGAACTTCTGGTAACAGTCCACAGTAGCTCTATACACAGTCAGCACATCTATTCCCAGAATGCAATCAAAATCCTCCATCGCAAGAATCATCAAATTAGCAGTTAAGATATTACCCTCAAACTCTAGAGGACAACCCATCACTAGACGTTTAGCTAACACCGAATGACCCATCGGTGTGGAAACAGATACCACAATGTCCAAAGAAGTGAAAGGTAAAGCATGACGCTTAGCAAACCTCGCAGATATAAATGAATGCGATGCACCAGTATCAATGAGAACGTAAGCAGGTAATCCACATAAATTACAAATACCTGCAATAACTCTCTCGTTCTCCTCAGCAGCCTGATCCTGGTTAAGAGCAAAGACCTGCCCTTGAGTACGCGGTCGGAGGTTAGAGCCCTGAGTAGACTGTCCCTGCTGTGGCCTCTGATGAACTGAAGCCTGAGAACCAGATCCTGATCCTCCACCCATCTGTGGACAATCTCTCTTCATGTGGCCCATCTCACCGCACCTGAAACAAGCACCCGCAACTCTGCGACAACGCTCTGTCGGATGGTCCTTCCCGCAATGCTGACACGGGCCCTTCTTCTTCCCAAAATGGTGAACTCCTCCAGATCCAGAGGAAGAAGAAGTAGATCCAGCCTTCTTAAATGATTGGGCACGGGGACCCAAAGAACTAGTAGGACGAGCAGACTGCATGGCTCGACCCCTCAGCAAACTGCCCTCTGCCTGGCGACAACGGTTCACAAGGCCCTCATACGACGTCGGATCATCACAGACCACGACCCGATCATAAATCTCCTGATTGAGGCCCTGAAGAAAATGATTATACTTGGCCACCGCATTGTCACTGACGTGCGGAACATATGGGAGCAACTCAAAGAACTTCTGCTGATACTCATCAACAGACAAACTCCCCTGCTTCAGATTGATCAACTCAATCGCCTTGGTCTGCAGAAGAGCTGGCGGAAAGTAAAGCAGCATGAAAGCAGCTCGGAAATCGGCCCAAAGAACTCGGCCCTGTCGCTGAACTATCGGTGCAGAGGTAGACCTCCACCACTTACGTGCACCGCCCTCCAGCAAGAAATCAAGGGTATCCATCTGCTGCTCCGCCGAGCACTGGAAAGACTTGAAACAGCTCTCCATCCTCTCAAGCCAGTTCTCCGCAACATCCGGAGTCTCGCCGCCCGAAAGAGGTTTCGGCCCCATCTGCAAGAACCTATGCATACTGAAACTCCGAGGCTCATCTCGTCGGTGTGGACGACGTTCCCGATGCTCTCGACGACGCTCCCGATCGTCGCGGTCTCCCCAGCGTCCCACGCTGCCATGACTACTAGCATCGTCGTCAAAACCAGACATCTCTACAAAAAGTCACCAGAGATTAGACCCAAAAGAACAGTTCTAAATCCCAAAATCTTAATGCATGCTCTGATACCATAAATGTAGTGACCCGTTCCAGAATCACCTACTAATCAGAACTTAAGCATGCAATTAACTTAATAAAACTGAATCAGATAAACAGCGGAAAAACAACATATACAGCCCGATCGAATCAGTAAGTACGAATACTAAAACAACCAAATCAAACTAAATCCCAAGAATAAAATACCAGCAACTACAGGTCAACCCCTGCTAGCTCCCTGTCCTCTCCCTCCTGGACCGTCCAACCTGAGACCTGCCCCATCGAATAGGGTGTCCAAAACAGAGATAAACCGAGGACGTGAGCATAAAACGCTCAGTACCGAAAGAATGAGTATACAAGACTATGACATGCATGTATGCAAAATGTACTGGATACCAGGGTCTGGGTATAACGAAAAACTGCTCAGGCAAATGACGTCAAGGTATGTAGCACTCTGCGCCGTCGCACCAGGAGGTGGCTCCCATACCATAAACCTGTGGATATACCGGTATCCTGACCACCGTCGGCCAACGGGGTCCAACCATCCACAACAACCGAGGGCTGAGCACCCTCTGAACAGGCTATCTCAAAAGATAAACAGGCCCAACATGATTATGCAAATGCCGCATAATAAACCATGCATCATATGTCAGATAATAATGCAACACATAAACATGCAACACATAGTAAAGCATACTCAACCAGGATATCTCGGATAGTACTTCCGTACCTCAAACCAGTAGATCCTAGTAATCAGCCCTAGAATCAAGCCTACAATCCAAGTGATACCATATCACTAAACCACATCTAAAAGCCTTAACTAGACTAATAGATACTCCCAAATCTCAAGGGAACCTAGAACCATACCTGCGTCCGTAGTCAGCCCACTGATGCCGCTAGCTCCCAACTAGAGCACAGCTCCGCTACAAAGCCAGTAGCTCCCTGCTAGTGCCCGAACCTCGGGAAAAGCTAGAAACCCATCAGAAACGACTAAAACGCTCTGGAACTCTCGGAATTGGTAATTGAAAAGTGAAGCCTCGCGCCTCTATTTATAGACGACGATCGGACGATCCGATCCACTTCGGAAGATCCGATCCTGTGCACTTCGGACGATCCGATCCACTTCGGACGTTCCGAACTCTGCATGTCTTCCACGTGTCCAGCCACCTGTCTTCGGACGATCCGAACCTCTTCGGACGATCCGAACCCTGACACGGTCTACTGTTGACAAGACTCGGTCTGACACCGAACCGAACGGTCCATCCGAACCCACTTCGGACGATCCGAACCTCTTCGGACGGTCCGATCCTGGTTCGTTCCTTCCGAACTCGCAGAATATAATTAATCCAATAATTACTCAATTTAGGCATCGGGATACTACAAGTAATATGATCGGAGGAGGACTGAAATAGAACTTTTGTTTGGGGTTGCTAATCCTTTTGATTTCAGATATGCCTCTGAGAAGAATACCAGAACAGGGGAGTACATCGAATCCTCCCATGGATGTGACACCTACACCGATGGAGAAACTATTAAAAAGGTTTCAGTCATTTCATCTACCGACTTTGAAAGGTATGGAGAATTCCGTGGAATGTGAAAGTTGGTTGGACGATATTGAAGCGATGTTCGAATCTTTGGAATATACTCAGGAAAAGAGGGTGAAACTGATCGGACAACAGTTGCATGATGTTGCTAAACACTGGTGGATCACGACGAAACGGGCATTGGAACAATGAGGTACGGCCATTACCTGGAATGTGTTTAAATCTGAATTTTATCTACGGTTCTTTCCAGTATCTTATAGGAAGGACAAGGGAGCCGAGTTTACAAACTTGAGACAAGGCCAGTTAAACATTGAGGATTATGTGGCTAAGTTCTCTACATTGCTCCGATTTTCTCCCCAAGTAGCTGAACATGATGAGCCCGTTGCGGACTAGTTCATAAATGGCCTAAATCCTGAAATCTTTACGTTGGTAAACACTGAGAGACCGAACAATTTTACCGACGCCTTGAACCGAGCTAAAGGAGCTGAAGCCGGTTTATTGAGACAGAGAGAAGCTTTGTTTGTGCCCCCAGCACTGGCACCACAACAACCACCTCCCCGATTTGAGAGTGGTAGTGGTAGCAGGAAGAAGGATTTTTTGAAGGCTAGAGGGAAGCAATTCAAGAAATCGGGAATTAGCTCGTCCAGTTCAAGCGGCTCGAGACAGATTAGTCAGGGCCAGAGTTATACAGGACCGTACTGTAGCGCTTGTGGAGGGAGGCATTCCACAGAGCAGTGCCGAGGAGTGGTTGGTAGCTGTCGTATCTGTAGACAGCAGGGACACTTTGCCCGAGTGTGTCTCCAGAGGAGTGCCCAGGGATCACAGGCAGCTGAGTCATCGGGATCAGTGGCTCAGGCAGGTAGACGACCATCTGCCGTTCATTCTTTTCAGCCAGCACCGTCTATTCAGTCACAGCAGAGGCCCGGAGGAGGCCAGACAGTGAGCCAGCCTCCGAGACAGCAGGCCAGAGTTTTTGCTTTGACCGAGGAGCAGGCACAGGACGCACCTGATGATGTTGTGGCAGGTAACTGTTTTATTTCTGGTTATCCTGCATATATATTAATTGATACTGGTGCATCCCATACCTTTATTTCGGAGAGATTTGCATTAATGCACACATTGCCTGTGGAGTCATTAGCCACTGTAGTATCTGTCACGTCTCCGTTAGGAACAGGTTTGATATCGGTAAAATCTGTTAAATCGTGTATACTGCAGTACGATGGGCATACGATTGAATTAGACTGTATTGTGCTTGGTTTATCTGATTTTGTTTGTATTGTCGGTATCGATATGTTGACCAAGTATCGAGCTATAGTTGATTGCTTCCATAAAATAGTTCGATTCATACCTGAGATGGCTGAGGAGTGGAAATTTTATGGTAAAGATTCTCGTGCCAGAATTCCTTTGATATCTGCAATGAATATGACTCGATTATTGCAGACGGGAGCGGATGGATTCCTGGTATATTCAGTTGATTTACTGAAATCGAGGCCATCATTGGAGGATTTGCCAGTGGTGTGTGAGTTTGCTGATGTCTTTCCAGTTGAAATTCCTGGATTGCCTCCGATTCGAGAAATAGACTTCAGCATTGAGTTAATGCCAGGAACAGTTTCGATTTCTAGGGCTCCATACAGAATGGCACCGATCGAGTTGAAAGAACAGTTGGAGGATTTACTGTCTAAGGGGTATATTAGACTGAGTGTATCTCCTTGGGGTGCTCCAAGACTGTTCGTGAGAAAGAAAGACGGGTCGATGAGACTTTGTATCGACTATCGACAACTGAACAAGGCAACGGTAAAGAATAAATATCCATTGCCTCGTATTGATGATTTGTTTGATCAGTTGCAGGGTTCATCTGTATATTCCAAGATCGATCTGAAATCTGGATACCATCAACTGAGAGTCAGGGACTCTGATATCTCTAAGACAGCATTCAGAACCAGGTATGGACACTATGAATTTATTGTCATTCCATTTGGTTTGACGAATGCACCGGCGGTATTTATGGGATTGATGAACCGCGTCTTTCAGAAATATTTGGATGATTTTGTTATCATATTCATTGATGATATATTGATTTATTCAAATAATATGATTGAGCATGCTAATCATCTGAGGACTGTGTTGAGAATTTTGAGGGCAGAGAAACTGTATGCTAAATTGTCAAAATGCGAGTTCTGGTTGAAACAGGTGATATTTCTGGGTCATATTATATCGGGAGACGGTATATCAGTGGATCCCAGTAAGGTTGAGGCAGTGATTTCTTGGCCAAGGCCGACATCTGTACCCGAGATTCGCTGTTTCATGGGTTTGGCAGGATATTATCGTCGATTCATTAAAGATTTTTCGAGTATTGCCAAACCGATTACACAGTTAACTCAGAAAAATGCTCCATTTGTTTGGTCTGAGGAGTGTGAGACTAGTTTTCTTGAATTAAAGAAGAGATTGACCAGTGCGCCTGTGTTGACGATTCCTTCAGGTACTGGTGATTTCGTCGTTTATTGTGATGCATCTCACCGAGGATTGGGTTGTGTATTGATGCAGCGAGGGCATGTGATTGCTTATGCCTCGAGACAGCTGAAACCCCATGAATCTCGATATCCAATTCATGATCTTGAATTGGCAGCCATAGTATTTTTCATTGAAGATATGGAGGCATTATTTGTACGGTGAGAAATTTGATATATATTCTGATCATAAAAGCTTGAAATATCTGTTTTCGCAATCAGAGCTGAATATGAGACAGCGGAGATGGCTGGATTTACTAAAGACTTTGATTGTGAAATCAAATACTATCCGGGGAAATCCAACGCAGCAGCAGATGCGCTGAGTCGAAAGGTATGTGCACTATCCTTATCGACGATAGGTGTTTCGAATTTGATAGAAGACTGCTGTTTGTCTGGATTAGCTTTTGAAACAGATTGTCAGCCTCTGAGATTATATGCAATTCGAGCTGAACCAGAATTGATATTGAGAATCAAAGAGGCACAGAAAAGTGATCAGAACGTACAAAATTCGATTGCTATGGTCAAAGCTGGACATCGATCGGAATATCAGGTTCGGGATAGTGTTTTGTATGTGAATAATCGGATTGTTGTGCCAAATGTTTCAGAATTGAGACAACGAATATTGACAGAAGCGCACAACAGTCGTTTTAGCATTCATCCTGGTGGCAGAAAAATTTATAATGATTTAAAGACACAGTATTGGTGGAAACAAATGAAAGCTGATATTGCTACATTTGTAGCCAAATGTCTGAATTGCCAACAGGTGAAGGCTGAAAGAAAGAAACCTGGAGGACTGTTACAGAGTTTATCTATTCCGAAATGGAAATGGGATCACATTTCCATGGATTTTGTGACACAATTACCAAGATCCTCCCGAGGTAATGATGCAATTTGGGTCGTAACTGATCGATTGACCAAATCTGCATGTTTTATTCCATACAAAATGACGTATAGATATGATCAGATGACCGATATCTATGTCAAAGAAGTTGTTAGATTGCATGGAGTGCCGAAGTCGATTGTTTCAGACCGTGACCCTAGGTTTACTTCGCACTTCTGGCAGAGTTTTCAGCAAGCTCTCGGTACAAAGCTACATCTGAGTACCGCATATCATCCTCAAACTGATGGACAGTCAGAGCGGACGATTCAGACATTGGAAGATATGTTGAGAGCTGTAGTGCTTCATTTTAGCACTAATTGGCAAGATGCATTGCCCCTTTGCGAGTTTTCGTAAAACAATAGTTATCAAACGAGTATTGAGATAGCTCCATTCGAAGCGTTGTACGGAAAGAAGTGTCGATCCCCTCTTTACTGGGATGATATCTCTGAAGTTCCTGAGACTGGACCTGATATGATCAGAGATATGACCGAGAAATTGAAATTGATCTAAAAGAAAATGAAGGCAGCTCAGGACCAACAAGCCAAGTATGCCAACCTCAGACGACGACCGTTGGTATTTGAGTTAGGAGACCGAGTATTCCTGAAGATTTCTCCTTTCAGAGTTGTTGTCAGATTTGGCAAGAAAGGGAAATTGTCTCCAAGATATGTGGGTCCATATGAGATTATTGAAAAGATAGGAGATCGTGCCTATCGACTCGCATTGCCGCCTTCATTATCTGGAATACATGATGTTTTTCATGTATCTATGCTGCGAAAATATCTCCCTGATGATTATCACTTTATTCAACCAGACGAGACCGAGCTGGATGAGACATTGAGTTATGTCGAGAAACCGATTTGGATTATCGATTGTAAAGAAAAACAGCTCAGAACAAAGACGATTCCTCTTGTTAAAGTTTAATGGACTCGTCATGGCGTGGAAGAAGCCACTTGGGAAACTGAATCAGATATGAAACAAGAATTCCCAGCATTATTCACTGATGTAAATTTTATTCGACTTTAATTACATTCTCTCGTAATGATATGATTTGACTATCTGTGATTTCGGGGACGAAATCATATCTTAGTGGGGGAGAAATGTAATGCCCGATAATTAGTCACTGTAATTAACGATGATTGAGTGATAATTTCATGTGATTAGGAAAGGATTAATCGGGGCAACGAGAAACGTATTTGGAAACAGAATTATGAAAAAATATTGGATGCAGAACCGCACCCGCGGTCGTGCTACGGGAATTTTGGGAATTGATAAAGTAGGGTGACCGCACCCGCGGTAAGAAACAAGACCGCACCCACGGTGCAAACAAGACCGCACCCGCGGTCATAGTTTCTGGAAAATGGATGTGGATCAGTACGCTGAGCACACCCGCGGTCCTGAATGTAGCGCACCCGCGGTGCAACGTGTTTTACAAAGATGAGGTAGCCTCGCCGTATGCATGCAATGATATATATAACATGAATTCCTTCGAAAATCAGTAGGGAAATCGAGAAAAGCTCTGGGGAAAAGAGTGAAAAATCCTTACGCCTTTTGTGAGAAATCCGTCCGTCTGATTTTGAATCCGACTTCGGTATTGAGTTCCTACCGACGTAGGATACAACTGGACGTAAGTTTTACTACGTTTTGACATGCTTTGAAATTATGTCATTTTCAGAATTGAATGGAATTCATATATGATGTTCTTGATATGTTAGTCATCGTAGAATCGAAGTCAGATTGAGAAACGGACTGATTATGGAATTCTTATGAATTTATAGGGTATATTGATTTATACCAGACAGATTTGAATTATGATTGGATTACGGATTGTATTGGGTATGGGTTATGGATTGTAACTGTGATTTGAGGATATTGTATTGACGGGGATATTGAAATTGTACCGTTATGCCGTTGATTTTGAATTAAATCCGGATTAATCAGATTGTTATTGATTTGAAAGGTATATTGACATGAGATTATTGATATTGTCATTGCCAGACAGACTGCGAATTCAGGACTTAGACTGAGCCAGAAACCGAAGAAAGAAAGGTATAAGTCAATGTGGTATTGGGAGATTGACTTGAGTCGGTTTGTACTTAAGTTTCCCTAAATCACATACTTTACTTTATTGCATTGATATTTGCATTGATTGGATTGATGTACTTGTTTTCTTGAATTATAGATAGCAGGTATCAGACGAGTAATCTTGTGACAAAAGTGCCTGATAATAGTGGGATCGCCACGGGCACATTGCACGATGTCACATAATAGTGTAGAAATCTTGGGACGGAAGTACCTGACAGTGGCGGGATCGCCACGGGCACATTGCACGATGTCTCAAGATGGGATATTAGCGATAGAGCTACAGTCCATGACGGTTAGGTCAGGACACCGGATGTTTGGTTATATCGAGTAAATAGGATTGGAATTCTTCTATTACGGAATTCGATATAGGAACACCATATTTGGTTATATCGAGTAATGGAATTACTGTTCCTTCTATTACGGAATTCGATATAGGAACACCACATCTGGAAATCGGGATCCCTAGACTAGGATTGAGTCTAGTCTGAATGATAGAGTTATGAGCATTGTCGACAGTCTATGATTGTTTATGTTTCAGATTTTGATACATATATCTGTTACATGATTACATGCTTTATATTTGTTTATATGATTGCATGTTTCGTTGATTTATACTGGGATTTATTCTCACCGGAGTTATCCGGCTGTTGTCTTGTTTGTATGTGTACATGACAACAGGTTGGACAGGATCAGGGACCAGGAGATGAGGAAAGATCGTGATTAGAGTGGAGGCTCCGGACTTGGATTAGAGATAGGGTTGGACACTTGACATTAGCTGTTTAAACCTTAGTTGAATAAATGTATGTGGGACAAGATTTTTACTTTTATATACTGAGAAGTATATATGTATGTTTTATGTCACTACGTTCCGCATTTTAAAAGAAAAAAATTTTAGACCCTGTTTTATAATTGATTAATTAGTCCCAATAATGATTAAGAACTTGATTAGCGTCCGAGTCCCCACATCATTTCAGATTGATAGAGACAGTCTTGAATTCAGAACTTCTATTTCTTCAGACCGAGACGACAAAAGAAAGTTATAAGTCAATGTGGTATCAGAAGAACGACTCGAGTATGATATACATGAGTTTCCCTAAATCACATACTTACTGTTATTATATGCATTGATTTGAATTGATATGCTTGTTCTCTTGATTTATAGAAAGCATGTATTAGACGAGTATTAGACTAGTCATCTTGTGACATAAGTGCCAGATAGTGATGGAATCGTCACTGGAACATTGCAGATTGTCACAGGATAGCGATTTGACAAAAGTGCCAGAGTCTGTGAAGGATAGTTCAAGACACCCGATGTTTGGTTATATCGAAGTGGATAGAATTGGAGTTTCTTCTATTACTGATATTCGATATGGAATGCCAACGTCTGGAAACCGGGATCCCTAGACTAGGATTGAGTCTAGTTTGAGACGTGGAGTCACGAGTCTGATTGACAGTTTTATATTGATTATGTTTTCAGATTTTGATATATATTACCGATATCTGTTTCATGCTCTATATTGATTATATGATTGCATGTTCGTTGATTTATACTGGGATATATATATCTCACCGGAGTTATCCGGCTGTTGTCGTGTTTGTATGTGTGCATGACAACAGGTGGGACATGTTCAAAGTCGAGGAGATGAAGAGAGATCGTGATTAGAGTGGAGACTTCGGACTTTGATTAGAAATAGGGTTTAAACACTTGATATGCAGTCGTTAAACCTTAGTTTGAATAATTGTATATAGTACAAGACTTGTACTTTAATACTGACATGTATATTATAATGTATTCCATTACGTTCCGCATTTCATACTGTATAAAAAAAATTAGACCTTGTTTATCATAATTGATTAAATTGTCCTAATGATGATTAAGAGCATGATTAGCGTCCGGGTCCCCACAACAAAGGTGTTTGTATACTTTGTTAATTTAGTTTATAATCGTGGCGGTTAGTGATTGGATCAAGATATATAATATTGGATCAATTAATTATTGTGATAATTAATTGATGGTGTATGATATGTGATATTATGCATGAAGGATGATCAAAAGCCCGAACCCAATTTTCTAGGTGTATGCTAGGATATTTTGTGTTGAATGATTGTAATAATTATCAAATTTAAAGTGGGCTTGTTTTATGGCCCGTTCCCACCCCATGAGATGTATCCCTATTTGCCATGGATATTTATTTGTAAATATTAGTATAGTGGAAGAATAAGATTTGAAGATGGTGGCCTTGATGATTATGAAGATCGAAGACATGTAAATATTGGAAGCTTATGTAATAGTTGCATTTGCATCCTTGCATTTCCCTAGGATTGGACCTAGGCCTGTGCTTAGCTCACACGGGCCATTAGTTTTGGGGCGATTGATCATCCTTGTTTTGTTTACTGTTTATAATATATGCATGATATGTTATAAATAATGAGTATGTGCGTTATTATTATGACAATAACAAACTTGCATGAATCCGGAAAACATACGATCAAACATGACGAGTTTTTTAAATAAAATTAATGATGAGACCTTTCAAAATTAAAAGCCCTCATTTTGAATAAGATTCAAAATTAATATCAAGTCCGAAAAGGGGAATTATAAAGTTGTTTATAATTTCCATGTCTTCCATCGACAATGGGTGTATGATGAACGCTACCCGTACTCGGGGCTCGGCTCATATTATTGGGAGGGCCCTGGGTGCCGGAAAGCTGTGACATCCATTGACATGGTGATGTGAACTACGTGGAACTCCCATTATTTCGGCTCATATTATTAAGGGAACTCATGGCGACCGTCCATTAAGGTTCAACATCTATGGGTTAGGCTTGACACGTAAAGATGAACGACGTCATATTATTGGGTCCTAATCAAACGTCAGACAAAAGTTTACGTAGAGGGTTGCATGTTAATGCAATTGGAAACTACCTTTTAGGAATTGTGATTGGATGATATTATTCTGGATCATAATTCGCTAATCGGACCTTGAGTACCTACTTAGGAAAGGAGTTTCCCGTTTTCACTAGAGGGTAATGAAATATGTCAAAATAGTGGGAGCGAATATTTACAAAGTAAAAGTCCATAATTTATATCTTACTAAATATTTTAAAATAGTCATTAACATTTATCTGTTTTACTTTTCAAAACTTTTTGACAATGTCTTCGATTCGCAATCCGCTATCTGTAATACTCGACAAACACGTATTAACCGGACCTAATTACCTCAATTGGCTAAGAAATCTAAATATCGTCTTGAATTTGGAAAGGATAGCATATACACTAATTGTGTAACGATCATGGGCCATTAGGCTGAACCAACAAAGGCCTCGGCCCATACCCACGCACCACTACTGGTTATGGGTCGTTAGGATGGTCCAGCATGGGCCTCGGCCCATGCCCATGCACCGCCACTCACAGAATATCCCACTCCTGGAAAGTGGTTCCTTTCGCCTTCCCCAACACTTGAACCCAGGACCTCCAAGATAAGTACCTAGATTCCTAAGTGTTGGTACCAGTTGAGCTCTGGTACCAACACTTGATGGCTTAATAGGCCTAAAGTCTACTTAGGGATTTAACTAGTATTTAAAGTGTAAATTTTGCCACAAACCCTACACTTGCAAGACACCAATCGGCCACCCTCTTCTTTAAATCTGAAACTCCCCACCCCTCACACAATACACAACGAACGCAGCAGCACTCAAGAGGCAAGTTAGGGAGGTTTTTCGTAGGTTTTAACAAAGAACAAGCCTTGTCGTCCCTCCGTTCTTCGTCGTCAACGATAATCCGAGCATAAAATACGCAAAGGCACACCTTAATCTCCTTTTACTCATCCATTACATCATATTATTGTTTAAATTATGTGTACATGAAAATCTTGGGGTTTTTACTTTCAGAATTTTGTTTTTGTCATCTATATGCGTTGATCTTGTGGTTTTTATGAATCAAATCATGTGTTGTCTATGTTTAGGGGCTGCCATGGTTAGGGTAAGTTTACGCTTGTGTTCTAGAGTCCCACACACCACACCTAGATCGATCAAACCAAGAAAGAAAGAAGAAACAAGAAAAAGAAAGGAACGTAAATTGCTGTCAATTCGTTAGGGACGATCGGGTTGTCTTGGGAGGAGAAGGGGCGGGGTCTTGGCTTGGTCCAGGGCTCGTCCAGGGTCTGTTCTTGGTCTGAGAAGAGTCCTAGCCAAGCTAGGACTCATAACCGAAGGGCAGGGAGGAGTCCTTGCATGCAAGGACTCCCACCCGAGATTAGCGCACAGATTTTGTGCAGACTTCACGCCACTCTCAGGCGTCCATGGGCTGGGCTATTAAGGTTCATTAGGGTCCTAAGCAAGGGTCCATGGGTTGGGTTTGGTTAGTATAGCGTTAGTTGGAGCCACACGATCACACACAAAGTTATCGCACTCGCTGCAACTCTCGGCCGGATAAGGATTGGGTTGGGTGGTCTCGTTATTGAGTTTTTGGGACTTGTTTTGGCTAACTTAGAATCCAGTAGGGTACTTTGTCATGTTGGGCACCTTTTGGCTCGATATGGCTCGGGGCGAACTCGTGAAAATTAAGAGATGGCTCGGGGTTGATGTTTAGGTGTCAAAACGAGTTTTAAAATAAAGAATATTTGGAAAACGACTCATGTGGGATGAGTCATGGTCCATAAGGGCTGTAATAATATAAAAAAACTGAATTTATAATTTAGGAATTTTATATTAAAGTTTGGTATTTTTCGGGATTAAAACACCGTTAAAACAATTAAGAAAAGATAATTGAAAAAGTCTAACATGTAAGCCAAATAAAATTACGAAAAAATTCACGTAAGCTTAAATAATTATTTGGGACTTGTTAGAGTCATGAAATCAAGAAAAAAGTCGAAAACGTAAAATGTCGAGTTCAGGGGTAAAACGGTCATTTTACACCTGGATTTTAGTCAAGGTCATGGCAGTGCCCGAAATGCTATTTTATGATATTATGATCATGTTTAAAATGTTTATGAAATGTTGACTATTAAATTATGATTTTAAATGTCTATTTGTTATTTATGACTGAGGGAAGACATTTAAAATACATGTTGCATGCTTGGTTTCAAAAATGAAAAATGTAATGATATTCATGATTTTTCTAAGTGATGTGAATGAAATGAAAAATGTTGAAGGATATGAAGTTATTGTGACTAATTCGTTAATGGTGGCGACGTCGTGAGGGTTATGGTCGCAATGGGAGCCCGACGATCGTGTTTCCATCGTTGCGAATATGTGGTAACGGTTTTGTGGTAACGGAAGAATGGGAATATCGTGAGGGGAAAAGGCCCCAGAGGGAGCCCATTTATGAGAAAAGGCCCCAGAGGGAGCTCCGACGATCGTATTTCTATTCGAATCATGATAGGCCAGGGCCCAGTTGACCGGTGAGAGTGTTGCTGGTGTCCCCCGCCGCCCAATACTGTGCTTTTATGTAGATGGATCCATCGACCCTCATGAGCATGATCAGGAAAGTCACAATTAACGATCTGAATTCAACAAAGGAAAAGGAAAAGGAGAAGGAAAAGGAAAAAGGAATATGATTACGATCAAGATAAAATGTTTTATGTCATGATAAGGAAAACGATCAAGACTTTTATGTGCATGTCATGAAATGGTTTATGATAAAGTTTTATGCATCATGAAAGTATTTATGAAAATGATTATGTTTAAGTTTATGCATCTTCATGGTAAAGATATTTTAAGTACAAGTATTTTTCACCGTTATATGTTGACTGTATTACGTATTACTTGTTATCAAGATTATGGTGTGTTGAGTCTTTAGACTCACTAGGTGTGATGGATGCAGGTGGTTCTGAGGGGGGCCTTGATGAGTGATACTACTGGGCTGATGGCGCACACAACCCGAGGACCAGCGCTACATTTTACGCATTTTGCTTTAAGTTTTATGTTAAAGATTTTAAGACTATTTATTTATGCTTTTGAGAGGTTTTTGAGAGTTTAGTATGGGCTATACTTTTCAACATTTATTGCTTTTTAGGTTTGGTAAAACGTTTTACGATTTCTGGGTTGACCATCCCCTTTTGATTTTCAAATACTAGTTGGATGATTTATTTTGAAATGGTGCAAGATTATTTTCATGTATATGTGTATATTAAGTTGGCCGAGATATTTAAAAAAAAATTCTAGTACTTTTAAAGCAATAAAAAGATCAGGACGTTTCATATTGAGTCGCCCCCTGTTGAGTCTACGACTGACTGCACTCCTGAAGAATTACAGACTTACAAGGAATGGTGTGACCATGACTTGAAAGCCAAGTGTTAAATGCAGGCTTCTATGAATGATGAGAAGTCGGTTCTTTATGTGGGTTCTTCATCTGGTACGAAGATTGGTCCACATGAGAAGAGAAAGAAGCGTTCTTTCCAACGTCCCTAGAAGAACGTGCCCTTGAAGAGAAAATCTCCGAGTCCCGCTGTGGCAGCCATACCAGTGAAGGCTGACAAGACTGCTGATGTATGTCATCACTGCAAGAAGCCTGGACATTGGAGGCGTAATTGTAGGGAATATCTTGCCCTGAAGAGTTCTGGAAACTGTATGTTCTATATTAAAGTAAACATTTCAATTAACTCTACTTCTTTGTTATTGGATACCGGTTGTGACTCACATCTCTGTAATGAGTTACAGGTGATGGGAAGAAGTAGAAGGCTTAGGGAAGGTGAGACCTTCTTGAGGGTGGGTAATGGAGCAAGAGTCGCTGCCAAGGCCATAGGAGATGTTTACTTGTTTTTGAACAATGATTTTAAGTTAATTTTAAGAGATTTTTTGTTTGTACCTGATTTGGTGAAAACATTGTTTTCATTTCTATGCTATATAAAGATGGATATTCTTGTTTATTTAGTAAGGGTGTTTGCAACATTTACAAGAATGAATGTTTAATTGATACTGGAAAACTTGAAAAACGATCTCTATAACTTAAAATTGAAAGATATTCCACTAAACAATGTCCAAGTTATAACAACAAAAAACAAGCGAAAACAAGATACTTTAAATTCGGCACAATTGTGGCATGCTCGATTAGGACATATTTCCCTAAGAAGGATGAACAAGCTAGTGGGAGTGGTCATGTTTGATATGTCTGATATTAATTGTAGTGACCCGTTCCAGAATCACCTACTAATTAAGAACTAAGCATGCAATTAACCTAATTAACAACAATCAGAGATAATTGCGGAAACAGTCAACAGATAATGGTTATACAACCCAATCGAAGTCTAGAATAACTCAAACTAAAATATCCAGTACAACCATATCGAAACAAAATAGTACCGATAAACTAAACCAACCAGCTACTCAACGTCCTCCTCCTCCTCCTCCTGAGCTGTCCAACCTGAGGCCTGCCCCGTGGGAATGGGGTGTCCAAGATAAACAAAACCGAGGACGTGAGCGATAAGAACGCCCAGTACAAAAGTATGAGTATACAAACCTATATGAAATGCACATGCTATGATATGATACCAGGGTAGTCAAGAAACAGGAATCACAAAGGATCTCAAAATGCTCAGTCTAGAGGCGCCAAGTGGATAGTGCCGCGCGGTACTCCTCTGGGTCACTGCATCCACTACAAGAACAGACGTGGACCTAAATGTCCCGGATCACCGAAGCCCTCCGGACCCGTCGGCCACTGTGTACTCTCGGTGTCCATGCGTCCACAAGACAAGACAGGGCTGAGCGGCCCCACAAGATATAGCTTATCTCGAAAGAGATACAGCTCAACAGTAAAGGCTATCTCGAAGGAGATACGGCTCAACATGAAATGCAATATGCATCATAACTCGTGACATAATAGCATGCATCATATGACATATAACAATGCAGCAAATAATCATGCAACACATATATGAATGTATACTCAACCAGGATATCTCGGATAGTACTTTCGTACCTCTATCACAGCAAGCCTAGCCTTACGCAACACTGCTAATCAGGTCTAGAACAAGCCTACGCAACAAAAGCATACCCAATGAACAATACTACCATGCTCGACTAGCAAAACCAGTACTCCCTAGTACTACCAAAGGTTTAGGGTTTACCTTCGTCCGTCGACAGCCCTTTGATGTCGATTGCCTCGAAACTCAGGCGTCGCTACGCTACCAATCCTGGCAGCTCTTGGCTAACGCTCGACTGACAAACTAACCCTAGAAACCTTCCAACCCTCTCAAATATGAGAAACAACTCAAGAAATGACAATACAAAATGAGGAAATCCGAGCACTATTTATAGGCTATGTTCGGATCCACCGAACACACTTCGGAACGTCCGAACTCCTACGTGTCCATCGGCTCTTGACACCTCATGATCGGATCCACCGAACCTACACTTCGGATCTTCCGAACTTGCATGTAAACTGACGTGTCGATCAACTCTTGACACCTCATGATCGGATCCACCGAACTCACTTCGGATCGTCCGAACTCTTCGGTGCTACCGAACCATCTTCGGTCCGTCCGATCATGACCACGGTCAAAATTACACATTAAACCTTCTTAATCACCATTAATCCGTTAATTACCCAATTTGGAATTCGGGCTACTACATTCTCCCCCCCTTAAAAGATTTCGTCCTCGAAATCAGGCTTAGAGGATGAACAAAACGAAACAACAACATAATCTCAAAATATTCGGTTCATCAAATCCATGAACACCGCTGGTGCATTCGTCAATCCGAATGGCATAACTAGAAACTCGTAATGCCCATAACGAGTACGAAATGCAGTCTTGGAAATATCATCATCTCTGACTCTCATCTGATGATAACCCGATCGCAAGTCAATCTTGGAATAAACAGAGGTACCCTGAAGCTGATCGAACAAGTCATCGATGCGAGGTAATGGATACTTGTTTTTGATCGTCACACGATTCAGCTGGCGATAATCAATACACAATCTCATTGATCCATCCTTTTTCTTGACAAACAAAACTGGAGCTCCCCAAGGTGAAACACTCGGGCGAATATAACCTTTATCAAGAAGATCCTGCAATTGCTGCTTCAATTCTCTCATCTCTGACGGAGCCAGACGATAGGGGCACGAAAAATCGGTGCAGTCCCTGGCATTAACTCAATGCCAAATTCCACCTCTCTAACTGGAGGAAAACCAGGAATCTCATCTGGGAAAACATCAGGAAATTCACAAACCACTGGAATATCATCTATACCAACACTACCTGTGGACGACTCAATCGCATATATGAGGTAGCCTTCCCCGCCCGCCTCTAAAGCACGACAGGCTTTCAGAGCAGAAACCACTGGCATCGGAGGTCGCGCTCCCTCACCATAGAAAAACCAACTAGAGCTCTCAGTCGTACGAAACTGAACAAGCTTCTGGTAACAATCCACAGTAGCTCGTACAATCAAAATCTTCCATCTCCAGGATCATAAGATTCGCAGTCAACTCGTTACCCTCAAAATCTAAGGGACAACCCATCACTAGACGCTTAGCTAACACCGAATGACCCATCGGAGTAGAAACAGAAAGAATGACGTCTAGGGAAAAATACGGTAACTTATGACGCTTACGATCGTCCTGGTCACCCCAACGACCTACACTCCCCTGACTACTCTCGTCACCAAAGTGGTCAGCCATCGCTACAAGATAGAATGGGGAAAATGGTAAAATGGTCAACAAAAATCCCAAAACAGAAATCTATATCCCAAAATCGTAAGCATGCTCTGATACCATAAATGTAGTGACCCGTTCCAGAATCACCTACTAATTAAGAACTAAGCATGCAATTAACCTAATTAACAACAATCAGAGATAATTGCGGAAACAGTCAACAGATAATGGTTATACAACCCAATAGAAGTCTAGAATAACTCAAACTAAAATATCCAGTACAACCATATCGAAACAAAATAGTACCGATAAACTAAACCAACCAGCTACTCAACGTCCTCCTCCTCCTCCTCCTGAGCTGTCCAACCTGAGGCCTGCCCCGTGGGAATGGGGTGTCCAAGATAAACAAAACCGAGGACGTGAGCGATAAGAACGCCCAGTACAAAAGTATGAGTATACAAACCTATATGAAATGCACATGCTATGATATGATACCAGGGTAGTCAAGAAACAGGAATCACAAAGGATCTCAAAATGCTCAGTCTAGAGGCGCCAAGTGGATAGTGCCGCGCGGTACTCCTCTGGGTCACTGCATCCACTACAAGAACAGACGTGGACCTAAATGTCCCGGATCACCGAAGCCCTCCGGACCCGTCGGCCACTGTGTACTCTCGGTGTCCATGCGTCCACAAGACAAGACAGGGCTGAGCGGCCCCACAAGATATAGCTTATCTCGAAAGAGATACAACTCAACAGTAAAGGCTATCTCGAAGGAGATACGGCTCAACATGAAATGCAATATGCATCATAACTCGTGACATAATAGCATGCATCATATGACATATAACAATGCAGCAAATAATCATGCAACACATATATGAATGTATACTCAACCAGGATATCTCGGATAGTACTTTCGTACCTCTATCACAGCAAGCCTAGCCTTACGCAACACTGCTAATCAGGTCTAGAACAAGCCTACGCAACAAAAGCATACCCAATGAACAATACTACCATGCTCGACTAGCAAAACCAGTACTCCCTAGTACTACCAAAGGTTTAGGGTTTACCTTCGTCCGTCGACAGCCCTTTGATGTCGATTGCCTCGAAACTCAGGCATCGCTACGCTACCAATCCTGGCAGCTCTTGGCTAACGCTCGACCGACAAACTAACCCTAGAAACCTTCCAACCCTCTCAAATATGAGACACAACTCAAGAAATGACAATAAAAAATGAGGAAATCCGAGCACTATTTATAGGCTATGTTCGGATCCACCGAACACACTTCGGAACGTCCGAACTCCTACGTGTCCATCGGCTCTTGACACCTCATGATCGGATCCACCGAACCTACACTTCGGATCTTCCGAACTTGCATGTAAACTGACGTGTCGATCAACTCTTGACACCTCATGATCGGATCCACCGAACTCACTTCGGATCGTCCGAACTCTTCGGTGCTACCGAACCATCTTCGGTCCGTCCGATCATGACCACGGTCAAAATTACACATTAAACCTTCTTAATCACCATTAATCCGTTAATTACCCAATTTGGAATTCGGGCTACTACATTAATGCTCTGACGACTTGTGAATCCTGTCTGAAAGGAAAGATGACCAAAATTCCCTTTAAGGGCCATGTGGAGCGAGCCAAAAGGTTATTGGATTTGATCCAGACCGATGTGTGCTGTCCGCTTAGCATCACCACTAAGCATGGACATGCCTACTTCATCTCCTTTACCGATGACTTTTCGAGGTATGGGTATGTGTATTTGATGAAATATAAGTCTGAAACATTTGAAATGTTCAATGAATTCAAAAGTGAAGTAGAGAAACAGTTGGGACGAAGCATCAAGACACTTCGATCGGATCGAGGTGATGAGTAATTGAGTGCCGAGTTCCAAGAGTATATTAGGGAGAATGAGATTCTCTCGCAGTGGACTCCGCCCGCTACACCGCAGTTGAATGGTGTTTCGTAAGCGTTGTAACCGGACTTTGATGGACATAGTTCAGTCTATGATGGGGTTCACGGAGTTGTCGCCATCCTTTTGGGGATATGCGCTTGAGACAGCGGCACTGTTGTTGAACAATGTCCATTCAAAGGCAGTTGACAAGACACCATATGAGATATGGATGGGTAAGCCTCCCAAATATTCTTATCTTAGAATATTGGGGTGTCCTGCTTATGTGAAGCAGGTAGTGGGAGATAAATTGGATAGTTGATCCATTTTATGTTACTTTGTGCAATATCCAAGGAATTCTGTTGGATATTATTTCAATCATTCCCAAGAAACAGAGGTTTTTGTTTCTAGGAATGCAACGTTTTTGGAAAAAGAATTTCTATTGGATAGAAAAGGGGAGATGATAGAACTCGAAGAGGTTCGAGAAACACCCACAATTATAGAACCCACACCCGAAGAGCCAAGAGAGAAGATACGAGCTCCTAGAAGATCCGAGAGAGTCTCGAGACCACCTATGAGGTATGGTCTGCTTCTTGAAGAGGGCCATGATGAGCCTAACCATGGATGTGATCCAAGGAGCTTCAAGGAAGCATTATCTGATGCCGATTTGTGCATGCAGATCGAAGGACTTATCCTTTTTATGTCCGAAACCTTCCAAGCGAATGCTCCTTAAGGACTCCCAAGAGCTTACTCTCCATATCATCTGTCAAAGAAGAGGAAATAATAACAGGCAATTTATTATTTTCTCCTAAATATACGTACTTGAGATGTGGAGGTAGTGGTTTGAGCTCCAAAGTA
Source organism: Primulina eburnea (assembly GCF_022965805.1). Taxonomy (NCBI): domain Eukaryota; kingdom Viridiplantae; phylum Streptophyta; class Magnoliopsida; order Lamiales; family Gesneriaceae; genus Primulina; species Primulina eburnea. Next base: position 19,767,301 of record NC_133118.1, read on the forward strand.
GGTGGCTCCTCCAGGATTGACTTTTGAGGCATTAAATCTTTTCTATCTCTCAATTCCTCTAGTCTAAGCCTCACTTGCTTTCTCCAAGGTAGAATGGCATTCAAGTGAGCTACCATCTTCATCTTTTCCTCGTCTAGCTCGTCCTCCTGCTTTTCAGTAGTGAGAGTGGCCTCCAATGGTTCTTTCAATCCATCCTGCATAAAATCACAAACGAGAGAATCCAAGACATCAATACGAAAACAACTATCATTGTGCATTGTGTGCTTGAGAGTATTGAAGACATCAAAAATAATTTCTTCTTCTCCAACTCTCATTCTCAATTTCCCCTCTTCAACATCAATCAGTGCTTTCCCTGTAGCCAGAAACGGTCTCCCTAGGATTAAAGGCATCTCTAAATCTTCCTCCATGTCAAGTACCACAAAATCTGCAGGAAAAATAAACTTATCCACTTTCACCAAAACATCAACGATAATCCCACGTGGATACTTGAAAGATCTGTCATCCAACTGCAACGACATCCTAGTTGGCTTGGGTTCACCTAATCCCAGTCTCCTAAACACAGAAAAAGGCATCAGATTAATACTCGCACCAAGATCACATAGAGCTTTATGAAAATTAATGTCACCAATAATGCAAGGTATAGAGAAACTCCCTGGATCTTTTTGCTTAGGAGGCATCTTGTTTTGAACTAAAGCGGAGCAATTTTCAGTCAAATTCACCGTCATATGATCTTCTAGCTTCCGCTTATTTGCTAAGATATCTTTCAAGAATTTTGCATAACTTGGCATATTCAATAAAGCATCAGCAAAAGGAATGTTAATATGCAATTTTTTAAATATCTCAAGAAATTTACCAAATTGTGCATCTAATTTAGCTTTCTTCATTGCTGCAGGAAAAGGTGGAGGGATAAAAATTTTATTCTGTGCAATAGGTGTAGATGTAGAGTTAGAAGACTTACCTCCTCGATTTTCCACCTCATCCTCACCGTGCTTGGTCTTTTCCTCATTAGACTCGAGTGCTTTTCCACTACGCAATTCCACAGCCTTCACATGTTCTCTTGGGTTAGTTTCCGTGTTGCTTGGCAAAGCTCCTTGCTCCCTATTTGTAATCAACTTAGCCAATTGTCCAATTTGATTCTCTAACCCCTTTATGGATGCAACTTGGTTCTGAAATCTCGTTTCTGTTGCAGAAATAAATTTAGTCATCATTTGCTCCAAATTGGACTTCTCCTCCCGAGGCGGTTCTGTCTTGAATCCTTGGTGCATCCCATATGGTGGACCTCTTTGTTGGCGATTTTGGTTGTTTTGACCTCCCCATGAAAAGTTTGGGTGATTCCTCCATCCCGGATTATATGTGTTCGAATAAGGGTCATTTCTAGGACGGTTCTGGAATCCCACTTGTTTTACCGGTGCTCCCTCAGGCTCATAGAATGGATTGCCATCTTGGCAATCCTGCACGTCATGCTCACCCCCACACTTATCACAGAAAATTTCTTGCAGACGCATAGCCGACCCACTCATGCTCATCCCATCAATCTTTCTCAGTAAGTTACCACAGGGAGCAGCATCTATCATAGTACGGTTAGGAGTAAGCAGACCGTATTAGAAAGTTTGAAAAACTAACCCAAGAGGCAGCTCATGGTGTGGAAATCTCCTTAACAAGTCCTTGTAGCGCTCCCATGCCTCGTAAAGTGACTCTTGCTCATATTGAGCAAAAGTAGTAATGTCGGCTCTAAGCTTCATAGTTTTCGACGGAGGAAAGTACTTGATCAGGAATGCCTTTGCCATATCCTCCCATGTAGTAATAGACCCTACATGCAAACAGTTTAACCACGACTTAGCTTTATCTCTCAGTGAAAGTGGAAATAAACGCAAACGAACAACATCATCAGACACGCCATTAAACTTAAAAGTATCACAAATTTCAAGAAAGTCAGCTATATGAGAATTAGGGTCGTCAAGTGCACTTCCCCCAAATTGGACAGTGTTCTGAATCATCTGAATGATAGCTGGCTTGATCTCAAACTGATTAGCTCGGATGACTGGTCTTACGATCCTTGGACGTGCTCCATCAAGAGACGGCTGTGAATAATCCATCATCGGTATACGCCTTGGCTCCTCTCTGTGTTGATCGTCTTCCATTCTTTCCTTCGCTCTTTGCTGCTGTAGTCGACGTCTAGCTGTGCGTTCAATCTCGGGGTCAAAAGGTTCAAGCTTAAACTCGAGTGATCTTCGCATGCACCACAAGAAAAATCTGCAACACAATGAGAGTATCAAGAACAATAAAATAAATAATACTAAAGAATTTAAATGAAAAATAAAAAATTTTGAATCAACAGTCCCCGGCAACGGCACCAAAAACTTGATCGAGCAAAACTTGCACAGTGAATAGTCCCAAAATTTATTTTATAAATGAAAGCTCGATTTAAATATCGCAAGTGCACGATAGTCAAGTTATAATAAACGTAAGTGAATACGAGTATCGTTCCACAAGGACTGCGTTACACTATTTTTATTTTCAAGTAAAATTTCTTTAGCAACGATAAAATGAGTTGATGATTAAACTAATGTAAATTAAACGACTAAAATAATTAAAATGCAAAGAAAACGTATTCAAGAAAGCAATGATTAATTTGGATTAAATCAATTGAGAAATGAATTTGTTGGGAATTAGCAGTTCACCTACCACTCGTGTTTAAATAATTACACTCGACTTTTTTTACTCGTGCATTCGACGGAATTCCCTAGACTAATTAATATACTCTGTCGAGCTATATTAATACTAATCATAAACATGCAGTACTCAAGTGTCCTCAATTATTTAACAGTTCAAGATTGCATTACATTCTATGGAATCCACTAGCTTTCATCCGGGTGAACTATCACTATCGACACGTACCCAATTCCGTATATCTACTAAAATTGTAAATCCGTGGTTTATACTATTTGATCATATTGTTAGTTGTTCTATCGAAATCATCAACAACATGAAATAATCAAAGGAAGTTAGCTAGGCTTCGATTGAAACAAGAACGAACAATAGCATAAACAAATCACTAATAAAAACGTCGAGAAATAATGTTAAACACCGAGTACGGGGTAGGATCCCAACAAATCTAGAGTTTAGCTACTGAAATTCATGATAAAAACCAAAAATCAATGTAAGAAATAAAATACTGAATAATGAAAATACTAAAGATGACGATGGATGACGGCCACGACGTGTGGAAATCTCGAGGTCTTCGAAATCTCCTTTTTCTAGCCTCTCCTCCAAGAAAAGTGATGAAAAATATGATAAAGTCTCCAAAAGAAAATCGCTGATCTCGTGTATTAGGTTTAGGTGTAGGATAGAGTCCATAAAAAGATGGAAACAAATCTTCCTGAATCTCGCTTCTCGCTAGGGCGGTATATTTTGACCGCCCTAGCGAATCCTTTTCGATATTTTGACAAATTTTCTCCCTTTTTTTGGTTCAATTCCTACAAAATAACCAAAAAATACACGAGATCAATTACATACTAAATAATGCTAAAAAAATGCAAAATTAAACTAAAACAAACTAATATGATGCATGAATGCGACTCAAAACCAACACTAAAAACACGTAAAAACGAGTCCTATCAACAGCCATGATATAGATCATGAATACACATGGTTTTACACAAAATATAGAGTCCACGAACGTCCTAAAAACGTCAAAAAGCAAGGTGCAATCAAACTGGAATTATACTTGGACTGGTGTGATTCTTGGCTCACGGTTTTGGGCGTGTTGAGGGCTGGGCTTGGTTCGCTGGAACCAGGGGCTAGCTATGTCCGTAGGTGAGTCCAGGATAGATTCCTAGCCATGCTAGGACTCGAGCTAAGTGGGTTGGGAGGAGTCCTTGCTAACAAGGACTTCTACCCGAGAGGTATGGGAGTTGCGCGCAGGGTTCAACGTTTGCGCAGGGGTGTGGGGCTTGTCTTGGGGTTCGAAGGCTGGGCTGGAGTGCGTCCTAAGGGTCCTAAGTGAGTGCACAACAGCTTGATTCAGGGGTTGGGCACGCTGGTAGGGTCCTGGAAACTAGAACAAAGAGTCCTAACACTATGAGGGTTCTCGGTCATGCATGGGGTTGGGGATGGGGTTTCGTTTTTTTTTATTTGGGGAGGTTTCATAGGGATAAAAGCATCCAGTAGGGTGATCTAATGAGTTGGTCAGAGTTTGGATCAACATGGTTCGAGGGCAGCTCGAGAAAATCGAAAGATGGCTCGGGGTCGAAGTTTATAGGTCATATTAGGGTTTCTAAACTCAAATAAATTAAAAAACGTCTCACGGGGGTCGAGTCATGGTTCACGAGGGCTAAAATAATATAAAAAGACTAAATTTTGAATTTAGGAATTTTATATTAAATTTTGGGATATTTCGGAATTAAAACGACTTCAAAACGTCCAATTACGAATTAATTAAAAAGCCTAGTTTTCAAGCTAAATAAAATTATGGGGATTTTAATTTAAGCTTAAATAATTATTTGGGACATGTTAGAGTCAAAAAAATCAAGAAAAGGTCAAAAACGATAAATGTCACGTCCAGGGGTAAAACGGTCTTTTTACACCAGAAAATTAGTAAACGTCATGGCAGAGCTCTAATTGCGGTTTTATATGCTAATATGATTTTTTCACATATTTATGAATTTTTATATGTTGAAATATGATTTTTAAATGTTCATGAATTATTAAGGTTTAAAGTGGAAATTTAAAAGATATGTTGCATGCTTGGTTTCAAAATAAAATGATATTATATGCATGTTTTTATTAAGTGATGGAAATACGAAATGTTGAAGGATGTGTTGCGACTAAATATGTTGGAAATATCGTGAGGGTTATGGTTCCAGTGGGAGCCCGACGATCGTGTTTCCTTGGATACAGATACGAATACGAATACGAATATGTTAATACGTTGGCCAAGGCCCAGTTGACTGGTGAGAGTGTTGCTGGTGTCCCCCGCCACCCAGTACTGTGGTTATCTTTAGATAGATCCATCGCCCAATACGATTAAGAATACGAGTCACAATCACGATCTGAATTCAACAAACATGAATATGAATATGAATACGAATATGGATATGATATGAATATGATTATGTTGATATGTTTATGTTTATGAAAATGCTTAAGTTTAAAATTTATGCATTATGTACAAGTATTTTTCACTGTTGTATGTAAACGTTATTATGTACTACTTGTTATCAAGGATATGATGTGTTGAGTATTTAGACTCACTAGGTGTGTATGGTACAGGTGATATTAATAATGATGGCCTTGGAGGTCTTGATGGGTGACTTTGCTGAACTGTCGGTGCACATAACCCGAAGACCTGCGCTTCTATTTTCCGCATTTAAGTTTATGATTTTACGTTAAAGGTTTTACAACTATTTATTTATGCTTTTGAGAGGTTTAGTATGGGCTACATTTTTCTCCATTTATTGCTTTCTAGGTTTGGTAAAACGTTTTACGATTTCATGTTTGACTATCCCCTTTGTATTTTTGGATTTTTTATTTTAAAATAGTGCAAAATTATTTTTAGGTATATGTAGTGTAACGAACCGTACTTTTTACTACTTAAAATTTGCGGAAAAATTAAAAATTTTCTTGAATACAAAAATAAAATCAATACGGTCGTCACTACATCATCCATTCACCAATAAAAAAATCTTGTTAAAAGAAAAGTTTGCTCAAAGCACATCGCATCAAACATAAAATCAGAGTATTTTAAACTTGCATAAATACATTAAAATAACGTGGGCGGTCCTCGGGTCTAGCCTCCCGCTCAGTCCAAGCCTGCTCCTTGGTCCCCACCTCCTGTCTCCTCATAGACATCCTCACCTGCATCGATCAAGAATAGTTAGTCTAAAGACTCAACAAGTATAAACTGAGAATAGCAAGTAATACGTAATAAAATCGCATGCAACTTTAAAATAGAACATACATACTTGAAGTTTGGAATTGAAATGAGCTTGAACTTGCTTACATAATAGACGTGCCATAACTTAAATGCTTTCATGAACATGCTTGCATACTTGATCATACTTAAACATACATGACTTCATTTTGCGTAGAGGCGTGTTTCAAAGCAAGTGACCCATACATAATAAACGCCTGATCAGACAAACCATTGTACTGGGCTGACAGGGACGTATCCACTGCCACATACATGAGATCCCCATTCATGATTAAACAGGCTGGTTGGTCCCCGTTCATAATTTAACGGGGTGGATAGGTCCTCGGCCATGTTCACCGACTTCCAAACTCATTCATAATTTGGTCACAAGACATTTAGCATACCTCAAAAATAAAATATTTTCTTACACGTCAACATACTTAATTGGCGTTGAGGGATTCGTTGGATTTCATTTGGGGCCGCTGCTGCACACTAACATGACTTTCAACACTTAACTTGCATAACTTAGACGTAGGTACTCGACCTCACCCACGAAGTGCATAAATAGCTTATGACATTCAATATCACTCGGGACTTGACTTCGTTTAATCATACTAACCAGGACATCAAACCCTGAAAAAAACTCTAAGATGTCGTGTGAACATTTCCCAACCATAAAAGACATGAACTCACTATTAGAATTTGAAAAGAAGAAAGAACAAAATATTTGGACAGAAGGGGTGGCGCTCGGGCGGTGGAACTATACCGCTCGGGTGCCAGGGTCCGCGCTCGGGCGGTAATATATTACCGCTCGGGTGCCAGGTCTACTGGACGCCTACACTGAACCGAAGGAGTGGCGCGCGAGCGGTAAGAAATTACCGCTCGGGCGCCGAGTGCACTGTGCTCCACAACTTAGAAACTTAATCTCCCTAAATTCGATCAAACCGACAGTGAACAACGCTTTGAGGCCCGTCCTAGGATACTAGGTCATTGACTCGACTCCACCTAACCTCCCTAAAGTCTCGAAAACAACCCCGCAATTACAAGTACACACTAAACCCGTAAACACGATCTTTGACAACAAAACGGGTATAAACGACTATTCAATCTCCCAAATGCCTAACAACACGAAACCAAATGTCAATAACCTTCCCCACATCAATAACAATATACCTATATGCAGCAACGATCGACCGTCGATCCCCAACGAATCCTGCAACAAATAAACCTCAAGAACACAATTTACGTAAAAGTCGTAGTTTGAGCAGTCCCACGAAAAACGCCTTAACTCACTCAATATTTATCCAAATAATTCGAATTTTATATCAAATCGAAGGTATCAAAAGGTTCTACATTTTTTGCGATGAAAGTTTTCTCAGATTCTTGACTGAAAAATCGCAGTAACCAAAAATACAGTAAAAAACGGGATTTTAGATCTAAAAACTATTGCAAAACGCATCGATAAATTTCCTGCCCAAACTACTACACATCACACATGGATTTTACGCAGAAAAACAACCCAACACATACTATGACATGATCGACGCAGAAAAGAGAGATTATACGTGCCTTACGATATCAAACGTTACCGATACGGCGTCACCGAAGCGGAGATAGAAGCGAGGTTGATCCGGGACGATTGTGCAACGATTTTATTGCCACAAAATACACGAAACTTGCTGGAAATCTAGTGGCTGAGGGGCGGGTGCACTAGAGTAGGAAGAACCCTAGTTTTAAAATAAAAAATGTGAATTGTGATAGTGTGTGTGTGTTTAGCCAATAAGTAGTGTGTGAAATAATGTGTGTGTGTGTGTGTTAATAGGAATTTAGGTAATTAAATTGTTTAATTACTCTATTAAAATGCCAAATAAAAGGCTAATCAAGTTTCTTCGTAAAATGCTAGTTAAAATATTATATCATGCTAATCCACTATTAACTCTAAATAAACTCTCTTGCTTTAAAAAAAAATAAAATTACACACGCACTAAATCTTTAAAGGTTCTTAAAAGTTTAAAACTAAATAAATTATTTAAAATGCCACATCCTTGCTTTTAGAAGATAAAATACCGCATATTTAAATTTGCCAAGAATCATCCTCGGTTAATTTCCTCGATTCCGCCTCGAATAATCGCCTGAAACATGAACTCGAAAAATATTTTAATGTGCATCACATAAACATAATTAATTTAAAATAATGCATTTAAATAAATCATGCACTACTTAGAATCATTTTAAAATTTAAATAAATACTTTAATGATTATTCAAATGCATGGGTTATACGTGTACTGAATTTGGGCACTACAGTTCCTCCCCCACTTATAAAAATTTCGTCTCGAAATTACGTCATACCAAACAACTCCGGGTAGCGAATCCTCATGTCCGCTTCTGACTCCCAAGTGGCCTCTTCCACCGATTGATTTAGCCACTGGACTTTGACTAGCTTAGTCACTTTGTTCCGGAGTCTGCGCTCCTGTCTGTCTAGGATCTGAATCGGTCGCTCCTCATACGACAGGTCTGGAGCAAGATGTAACGGCTCATAACTCAGAATATGCGAAGGATTGGCCAGATACTTTCTTAGCATAGAAACGTGGAACACATTGTGTACCCCGGCCAGATTCGGCGGAAGGGCTACACGGTAAGCTAATGTCCCAACTCTGTCAAGAATCTTGAAAGGTCCAATAAACCTCGGAATCAGCTTGCCTCTCTTCCCAAATCTCATAACACCCTTCATAGGTGCTATCTTGACGAATACGTGATCACCAACGACAAACTCGAGATCTCTCCTCCTCTTATCAGTGTTGCTCTTCTGACGGCTTTGGGCAGTCTTCATTCTGTCTCGAATCTTGGCCACTGCATCGGCTGTCTGCTGAACTATCTCTGGACCAAGGTCTGATCTCTCACCAATTTCATCCCAATGGACTGGTGACCTGCACTTTCTTCCATACAAAGCCTCGTAGGGAACCATGCCTATAGATGATTGGAAGCTGTTGTTGTAGGTAAACTCCACTAGATGTAAATTTGATTCCCAAGTGCCCTGAAAATCAATCATACATGCTCTTAGCAAATCCTCCAAAATCTGAATCATTCGCTCAGACTGGCCATCTGTCTGCGGGTGAAAAGCTCTACTGAACAGCAATTTTGTCCCCATGGCTGCATGTAAGCTCTTACAGAAGGACGACGTGAACTTCGGGTCCCTGTCGGACACAATCGAAACTGCGAACCCATGTAAACGGACTATCTCCCTAACATAAAGCTCTGCATACTGCGTCATGGAGAAAGTCGTCTTCACTGGTAAAAAGTGCGCTGACTTCGTGAGTCGATCCACAATAACCCAAATGGCATTAAAGCCTCTGGCTGATCTAGGCAATCCAACGACGAAGTGCATCGTGATGTTCTCCCATTTCCACTCTGGGATGGGAAGTGGCTTACCAATCCTGCTGGCCTCTGATGCTCTGCCTTCACCTGCTGGCAAGTGAGGCATTCAGACACAAACCTGCGGATGTCTCTCTTCATCCCTGGCCACCAATACAGAATCTTTAGGTCCTTATACATCTTGGTACCTCCATGGTGAATAGAATACGGAGATGCGTGCGCCTCTGACAGAATATCATGTCTGATCGAATCAACACTAGGCACACACATTCTGCCTCTGTATCTCACAATTCCATCTGCCACTATGTAAAGAACACTGCCCTTTGCTTCGTATTTCTATCTCCATTTCAGTAATTGCACATCTGAAGACTGACCTGTCCGTATACGGTCTAGCAGAGAAGACTGGACTGTCAGATTAGACAGTCTTGGTGCTCTGCCCTCACGATAAACTTCCAAACCAAACCTCTGAATCTCAGACTGAAGAGGTCTCTGCACTGATAACTGAGCTATGACTGCAAATTTCCTGCTCAAGGCATCCGCCACAACATTAGCTTTCCTAGGATGGTAGCTAATATCGCAGTCGTAGTCTTTCACTAACTCCAACCACCGTCTCTGCCTCATATTTAGTTCCTCTGCGTGAAGAAATATTTCAGACTTTTGTGGTCAGCTAAAACCTGACACTTCTCGCCATACAAGTAGTGTCTCCAAATCTTCAATGTAAAGACGACTGCGGCTAATTTTAAATCATGCGTCGGGTAGTTCTTCTCATGCACCTTTAACTGCCTGGAAGCATAAGCTATAACCCGACCTTGCTGCATCAACACTACGCCTAATCCGAGCTTAGATGCATCGGTATAAAGCAAAAATTCACCTTGCCCTGTAGGCATGGCTAGCACTGGCGCCGAAATAAGAGCTTGCTTAGTATCGAAGCTCTTCTGACATTCATCACTCCAAACGAATCTAGCATTCTTCTTGGTCAGTGAAGTGAGTGCCACTGCTATGGATGAAAATCCCCGAATAAACTTACGGTAGTAACCGGATAAACCTAGAAAATTGTGGATCTCTGATGCATTCTTTGGCTCAACCCATTCCTTAACTGCCGCTACCTTGGTTGGATCCACCTCTATTCCACTGCTAGAAATAATATGACCCAAAAACGCTACCTTATCCAACCAAAACTCGCACTTACTGAACTTCGCAAATAACTTGCAACTCTGCAAAACGTGCAACACTGTCTTCAAATGCTGGCTATGCTTCTCATGGCTCTTCGAGTAAATAAGAATATCGTCAATGAATACTATGCAGAACTGGTCAAGGAACGACTGAAATACTCGATTCATGAGGTCCATTAAAATTGCTGGAGCATTTGAACTATCAAATGGCATTACTAAGAACTCGTAATGCCCATACCTGGTTCTGAAGGCCGTCTTGTGAACATCTGCATCCTTCACCTTCAGCTGGTGATACCTTGATCGAAGATCTATCTTAGAGAACACTGTGGCTCCCTGCAACTGATCAAACAATTCTTCGATTCTAGGAAGTGGGTACTTTTTCTAGATCGTTACCTTGTTCAACTCACGGTAATCGATGCACAGCCTCATGCTCCCATCCTTCTTCCTTACAAAGAGCACTGGTGCGCCCCACGGTGAGAAACTAGGGCGGATAAATCCCTTGTCGAGAAGCTCCTGGATCTGGTGCTTGAGCTCTAACATTTCAGCTGGAGCTAATCGGTACGGCGCCTTAGAGATTGGCACTGTGCCTGGCATGAGATCAATAGCAAACTCCACCTCTCTCTCGGGTGGAAGACCTGAAACATCGTCTGGGAAAGCGTCTGGGAATTCTCTGACTACAGACACCTCTGATAAAGACGGGGTGGGTATGTCAGGTGCAGATATAATGCTGGCCAAGAAGTCCTGACACCCCTTAGAAATAAGTCTCCTAGCCTGCATGCAAGAGATCATGCGAGAGAAACTTCTCCATCTGGCTGGCTCAAATATGAACTGCTCCATGCCCGGTCGTCTAACCAATACTGACCTCTTCTGAAAATCAATCAAAACTCTGTTCCTCGTCAGCCAGTCCATTCCTAAAATAATGTCGAACTCTGGCATCGACAGTAGAATAAAATCTGCATATACTAGATGGCCCTGCAGTTCCAGATCGATATCACTGATCACGCTAGTTGCTAACAGCTCTTCCCCGGATGGGACTGTCACCGAAAAATTAATATCTAGGCCAATGGACTTGATGTCCAGATGATTAGCAAAAGTCTCCGAGATAAAGGAGTGAGTGGCTCCTGAATCTATTAGTGCCGTTGTGGCTAATCTCTTAATGAAAATATTCCCTGATATGCATTAGCACAACAAACTAACTTATATCCCAAAAATTCTACGATAAACCTCATGCAACAAAAGACACCCACAATTCCAACTAAAACAATAGAATTCTCAATTAAAATTAAACATGCAAGGCAAAGAAATCAATACTGTACTAAATTAAATTACTTACCAGTCAAAAGGGTAGTATCTGCATTTGCCTCTTGGGCATGCATGGGCATGCATGACGAATACCCTCCCTTGGGTTGGCTGCTTCCAGTGTGGGCACTCTTTCAACATGTGGTCCGTAGCTCCACATTTAAAACATTTCCCAGATCCCCATTGTGTACCCCGGCCAACACGTAAACCCCCATGCATGAACATACTACTAATATCATAAGATGCACGTAACTCGAACTTAAAACATAGACATGCTGAAATCAAACGTAATGCTTGCTACATAACATAAATTTGAAACTTTAAAACTTACAGAATTGAGGTGTGACTTCGTGAGCTTCTTGCGACTGGCCGTAGGCATAACCCTTTACAAGAACACCGCTCTGATACCAACTGTAAAGAACCGTACTTTTTACTACTTAAATTTGCGGAAAAAATAAAAAATTTCTTGAATACAAAAATAAAATCAATACGGTCGTCACTACTTCACCCATTCACCAATAAAAATCTTGTTAAAAGAAAAGTTTGCTCAAAGCATCTCGCATCAAACATAAAATCAGAGTATTTTAAACTTGCATAAAACATTAAAATAACGTGGGAGGTCCTCGGGTCAAGCCTCCCGCTCAGTCCAAGCCTGCTCCTTGGTCCACACCTCCTGTCTCCTCATAGACATCCTCACCTGCATCGATCAAGTCTAGTAAGTCGAAAGACTCAACAAGTATAAACTGAGAATAGCGAGTAATACATAATAAAATCGCATGCAACTTTAAAATAGAACATCCATACTTGAAGATTGGAATTGAAATGAGCTTGAACTTGTTTACATACATAGACGTGCCATAACTTAAAAGCTTTCATAAACATGCTTGCATACTTGATCATACTTAAACATACATGACTTCATTTTGCGTAGAGGCATGTTTCAAAGCAAGTGACCCATACATAATAAACGCCTGATCAGACAAACCACAGTACTGGGCTGACAGGGACGTATCCACTGCCACATACATGAGATCCCTGTTCATGATTTAATGGGCTGGTTGGTCCTCGTTCATAAATTAACGCTTTCCAACCACGATCTAACTCGTTCATAATTTAACGGGGTGGAGAGGTCCTCGGCCACGTTCACCGACTTCCAAACCCATTCATAATTTTTTCACAAAACATTTAGCATACCTCAAAAATAAAATATTTTCTTGCACGTCAACTTACTTACTTGGCGTTGAGGGATTCGTTGGATTTCATTTGGGGCCGCTGCTGCACACAAACATGACTTTCAACACCTAATTGCATAACTTAGACATAGGTACTCGAGCTCACCACCGAAGTGCATAAATAGCTTAAGACATTCTAAATCACTCGGGACTTGACCTCGTTTAATCATACTAACCAGGACATCAAAACCCCGAAACAAACTCTAAGATGCCGTGTGAACATTTCCCAACAATAAAAGAAATGAACTCACTATTAGAACTTGAAAAGAAGAAGGAACAGATTATTTGGACAAGGGGTGGCGCTCGGGCGATGAAACTATACCGCTCGGGCGTCGGTGTCTGCGCTCGGGCGGTAATATATTACCGCTCGGACGCCACGTCTACTGGACGCCTACACTGAACCGAAGGAGTGGCGCTCGGGCGTTAAGAAATTACCGCTCGGGCACCGAGTGCACTGTGCTCCACGATTTAGAAACTTAATCTCCCCAAATTCGATCACACCGATAGTGAACAACGCTTCGAGGCCCGTCATAGTTTACTATGGCATTGAATCGACTCCACCTAACCTCCCTAAAGTCTCCAAAACAACCCCGCAATTACAAGTACACACTAAACCCGTAAACACGATCTTTGACAACAAAACGATTATAAACGACTATTCAATCTCCCAAATGCCTAACGACACGAAACGAAATGTCAATAACCATCCCCACATCAATAACAATATACCTACATGCAGCGACGATTGCACGTCGATCCCCAACGAAGCCTGCAACAAATAAACATCAAGAACATAATTTACGTAAAAGTCGCAGTTTGAGCAGGCCCACGAAAAACGCCATAACTCACTCAATTGTTATCCAAATAATTCGAATTTTATATCAAATCGAAGGTATTGAAAAGTTCTACATTTTTTGCGTTGAAAGTTTTCTCAGATTCTTGACTGAAAAATCGCAGTAACCCAAAATAAAGTGAAAAACGGGATTTTAGATCTAAAAACTATTGCAAAACGCATCGATAAATTACCTGCCCAAACTACTACACATCACACATGGATTTTACGCATAAAAACAACGCAACACATACTATGACATGATCGACGCAGAAAAGAGAGATTATGCGTGCCTTACGATATCAAACGTTACCGATACGGCGTCACGGAAGCGGAGATAGAAGCGAGGTTGATCCGGGACGATTATGCAACGATTTCTTGTCACAAAATACACGAAACTTGCTGGAAATCTAGTGGATGAGGGGCGACTGCACTAGAGTAGGAAGAACCCTAGTTTTAAAATAAAAAATGTGAATTGTGATAGTGTGTGTGTGTGTGTTTAGCCGATAAGTAGTGTGTGAAATAATGTGTGTGTGTTTGTGTGTTAATAGGAATTTAGGTAATTAAATTGTTTAATTACTCTACTAAAATGCCAAATAAAAGGTTAATCAAGTTTCTCCTTAAAATGCTAGTTAAAATATTATATCATGCTAATACACTATTAACTCTAAATAAACTCTCTTGCTTTAAAAAGAATAAAATTACACACACACTAAATCTTTAAAGGTTGTTAAAAGTTTAAAAATAAATAAATTATTTAAAATGCCCCATCCTTGCTTTTAAAAGATAAAATACCGCATATCTAAATTTGCCAAGAATCATCCCCGGTCGTTTCCTCGATTCCGTCTCGAATAATCGCCTGAAACATGAAACTCGAAAAACATTTTAACGTGCATCAAATAAACATAATTAATTTAAAATAACGCATTTAAATAAATCATGCACTACTTAGACTCATTTTAAAATTTAAATAAATACTTTAATGATTAATCAAATGCATAGGTTATACGTGTACTGAATTTGAGCACTACAGTTAGTTAAAATTTACGGAAAAATTAAAAATTTTCTTGAATACGAAAATAAAATCAAAAAGGTTGTCACTAATTCACCCATTCACCAATAAAAATCTTGTTAAAAGAAAAGTTTGCTCAAAGCATCTCGCATCAAACATAAAATCAGAGTATTTTAAACTTGCATTAAAACATTAAAATAACGTGGGCGGTTCTCGGGTTTAGCCTCCCGCTCAGTCCAAGCCTGCTCCTTGGTCCCCACCTCCTGTCTCCTCATAGACTTCCTCACTTGCATCGATCAAGTCTAGTAAGTCTAAAGACTTAACACATATAAACTGAGAATAGCGAGTAATACATAATAAAATCGCATGTAACTTTAAAATAGAACATACATACTTGAAGCTTGGAATTGAAATGAGCTTGAACTTGCTTACATACATAGACGTGCCATAACTTAAAAGCTTTCATAAACATGCTTGCATACTTGATCATACTTAAACATACATGACTTCATTTTGCGTAGAGGCATGTTTCAAAGAAAGTGACCCATACATAATAAACTCCTGATCAGACAAACCACAGTACTGAGCTGACAGGGATGTATCAACTGCCATATACATGAGATCCCCGTTCATGATTTAACGGGCTGGTTGGTCCCCGTTCATAATTTAATGCTTTCTAACCACGATCTAACCCGTTCACAATTCATACACTAAACCGAAGGAGTGGCGCTCGGGCGGTAAGAAATTACCGCTCGGGCGCCGAGTGCACTGTGCTCCACGCTTAGAAACTTAATCTCCCCAAATTCGATCACACCGACAGTGAACAACGCTTCGAGGCCCGTCCTAGGATACTATGGCATTGAATCGACTCCACCTAACCTCCCAAAAGTCTCCAAAACAACCCCGCAATTACAAGTACACACTAAACCCGTAAATACGATCTTTGACAACAAAACGGTTATAAACGACTATTCAATCTCCCAAAGCCTAACGACACGAAACGAAATGTAAATAACCATCCACACATCAATAACAATATACCTACATGCAGCAAAGATCGCCCGTCGATCCCCAACGAAGCCTGCAACAAATAAACTTCAAGAACACAATTTACATAAAAGTCTCAGTTTGAGCAGTCCCACGAAAAACGTCATAACTCACTCAATTGTTATCCAAATAATTCGAATTTTATATCAAATCGAAGGTATTAAAAAGTTCTACATTTGTTTTGTTGAAAGTTTTCTCAAATTCTTGACTGAAAAATCGCAGTAACCCAAAATACAGTGAAAAACCGGATTTTAGATCTAAAAACTATTGCAAAACGCATCGATAAATTTCCTGCCCAAACTACTACACATCACACATGGGTTTTACGCATAAAAACAACCCAACACATACTATGACATGATCGACGCAGAAAAGAGAGATTATACGTGCCTTACGATATCAAACGTTACCGATACGGCGTCACCGAAGCGGAGATAGAAGCGAGGTTGATCCGGGACGATTGTGCAACGATTTTCTTGTCCCAAAATACACGAAACTTGCTGGAAATCTAGTGGAGGAGGGGCGGCTACACTAGAGTAGGAAGAACCCTAGTTTTAAAATAAAAAATGTGAATTGTGATAGTGTGTGTGTGTGTGTGTTTAGCCGATAAGTAGTGTGTGCAATTGTGTGTGTGTGTGTTCGTGTGTGTTAATAGGAATTTAGGTAATTAAATTGTTTAATTACTCAATTAAAATGCCAAATAAAAGGCTAATCAAGTTTCTCCTTAAAATGCTAGTTAAAATATTATATCATGATAATCCACTATTAACTCTAAATAAACTCTCTTGCTTTAAAAAGAATAAAATTACACACGCACTAAATCTTCAAAGGTTCTTAAAAATTTAAAACTAAATAAATTATTTAAAATGTCTCATCCTTGCTTTTAAAAGATAAAATACCGCATATTTAAATTTTCCAAGAATCATCCCCGGTCTTTTCCTCGATTCCGCCTCGAATAATCCCCTGAAACATGAAACTCGAAAAATATTTTAACGTGCATCACATAAACATAATTAATTTAAAATAATCCATTTAAATAAATCATGCACTACTTAGACTCATTTTAAAATTTAAATAAATATTTTAATGATTAATCACATGCATGGGTTATACGTGTACTGAATTTGGGCACTACAACAAGGGTTTTATTCGCCCTAGTTATTCTCCATGGGGTGCACGGGTATTATTTGTGAAAAAAATGATTGTAGTATGTGTCTTTGCATTGATTATCGAGAGCTTCATAGGGTCACTATCAAGAATAAGTATTTACTGCCAAGAATTGAAGATTTGTTTGATCGGTTGCAAAGAGAATCGATATTTTCTAAGATTGACCTTCGTTCTGGATACCATCAGTTGAAGTTAAAGAGTCGTATGTTCACAAGAAAACATTTCGTACAAGATATGGGCACTATGAGTTTATGATCGGGCTGAACAATGCGCCAGTGATCTTCATGGATCTCATGAATCGCGTATTTCAGCCGTATCTGGATCAGTTTATTATAGTCTTCATCGATGATATATTGATCTATTCGAGGAATAAAGAGGAGCATAGTCGTCATTTGAGGACAGCACTGCAAGTACTGCAAGTGTAGAACCCGTAAATTAGACTACGTTATAGTCATGCATAATTCCTAGTATTTAAACTAAAATGAGTTTTATTGCATGAGTATTTTAATTCTTTTCCTTAACTTTAATTATTTTATGCAGTAGTTTAATTGTTCACTTTTCAATCATTTAAGTGAGGCCGGACCGGAGTTGGAGTAAAGAGATAAAATTGAATATTAAGAAAACATTTCAAATATTTATTTAAGATGAATAATAAGTTAATTTATTATAAAAGAAGGTTTAAGGAATTATTTAAATAAGTTGAGATAAGTAGTAAATAAAGTTCAATAATTAATTCCCTAAAATATTTAGTGAGTAGATAAAACAGTAGAGATTTAAAATACAATATTTAAGAAATATTTTTCTCCCAATTATCTTTGAATTTTCGGCCACCTCCCTAATTAATTTAAAAAAAATAGTTGTCAACCCATTTATTTAATATCTTTCCCTATCCATTTCATAATAAATAATTCCCTAAATTCTATTCACCACTAATTAATATTTAAACAATATTCCTACCCAAATTTTGATAGCAATTTTCGGTTAACACAATTTAAAAGATTTAAATTTTTGCTTTGACAACTCAACCTTGATTCTTTTGCAAATCCATTTCTTGGTAGATAATTCCCTCAATTTAAATCCCCATTTAATTAATAACTAATCCATTTCCTACCCACATTATTGATGATTATAAAATCGGCCACCCCTCTATTTCAAAGATTTAATTTTGATTTACAACTCATTCTTTATTATCTTTCTCTTAATCTTTTTCTGGGAAGATATTCTCCCAAATTTTTAAATCACTAACAAATAAATTAATTAAGAATATTCCTTCTTGAACCTAGACTCAATTTTCAACATAGTGCACCCTCATCCACCCCTAAAATCTTTTGATATCAATCATTTAACAAACTCTAAGATAGTAAAGAACTATCTTGCCATTTAATCTCCCAAAACTTGCAACCTCCCATTTTATTTTCCCTAGCCACCTCTCCATCACCATACTCGAATATTCAGAGGAAAACCAGAGAGAAAAATCGTGAGAAAACCTTGAGAAAAATAGGAGAACAATCGAGTAGCAAGCAAGAAAGAAAAGCGCTCTGTCTCCTCCGCGCCGCGTCGTTGCATTTCTTTGTTTTTTCTTCAAAACAAAAATATCCAGGCATGTACATGTTCTTATTGCTCTTCAATCAAGTCGTACTACGATTTTAAACACTACATGATCAGGATTTTCAACCCCCAAAACCGAAATTTACAACAATCTTTTGAAAAAAAAAAATCTGCACATAAATTTTTGGTCTCCACTTGATCTTCACAGTTTTTGGGTTGTTTTTGAGTGTTTCAGGTTCGGCTCGATCCTAGGCTCCCAAGTCTGCATCTAAACATGTACTAGGGCATGTTAGGATCATAGTGGTCCATTCGTTTGAGCCCCACACCCGCTGGAAACAAAAAATGACAGCAACTATCCCTCCATGCCATTTGAGTTTCGGTTTTTTGTTGTTTTGATGTCAAGGAGGAGTTTCTGATCTTGGCTGCCCTAGGGGCCTATAGCCATGGTTAGAACACCTCCTTATCATGTCTAAGATGTGACCAAGTTTCCATTTCGAGGCTTGGTCCACGATGAAATCGATTGTTCAATCAAAACACAAGAACAGCCCCCCGCTTCTCGGCCCTTATTTTTTACAGCATGTGTACTCATGATTTTGTGGCGTGGTGTGAATCTGGGTTGGCCTCTGGCCCTTAGCCCTTGTTCATACCCTACCTCTTGATGTCTAGATCATGCCATGGCCAACCCAAATGGCCACTGGAATGGTCCATGACAGTAATAACTGCTGCAACATTCCCACGCGCAGAATTAGTGCTCGGTCGGGACATATGGCTTGTTTCTGGTATGGTTCGAATTATGGCTGGCCTAGGGCCCTAAGCCATGGTTCAAATCATTCCTTAGGTCGTTGGTAAGGGACTTTGGTCGTTGTTTAAAGCCCCAAGGCCGGTAGTCTCGAAAACGACGCAAGGAATCCAAGGCACTGCTGCTGTGTTTTTGACAGCAAGTGACGTCGCGGTTCAGAGGCGTGTTCCAGGTTCTTGATTGGCGTTTAGCCTATGGCATTGGACTGGATAGTGCCTCACCAAGTTAGGTAGGCCATGTTTTTGGCCGTTTGTGATTCAGATCATTTTTGAGGTCGTACGAGAATTTACGGTGCACTATTCTAAAATGACTCTCGAAAGAGCGTTTCATATTTTTGACCTCCATTCACTAAATTTCGAATACTGTAAATTTAGGAGCATTATTTCATCATTTTAGGCATATTTTAATCATGAATATATGATGGTTCGGTGTTGGTTCGGATTCATGATTAAATACGAAGTCGTTAGGCGCAATTGTCTCAATTTTTGGATTCAATTGAAAGTTTGGCCAAGTTAAACCATATGCATATTTTTCATGTTAGATTAAGGTCGCAGCGAGCCTGAGAGCGATTCAAACCAATCATTAAAATTATTACAGGATATTTAATTATGTTATTTAATTATATCACGCGCAAAATATTCATTTTGATAGTTATGTGACATTGTTTGTGGTCACTGTACTATCATGGGATTATTACTTCACCCGGTCGCCAGTTACCGGTCAGTTCTGTTTTGTACCACCCAGTATAATGTGGCATTAGTCTGATCAGCTTATTATTATTTCATCCAGTCGTCAGTTACCGGTCATTTCAACTCAGTTAAGGGACCACTTGCGTAGACCATAATCTCACCAGAAAATTATTACATGTTATTTCATTACAGGGCTCTAAGGAGCAAACTTTTTCACTATGATTTTCAGTTCAGTTATGCACGTATTATAATTAATCATGACACGATATTTTACGTTATTTCTCATGACATGATATTTTCACTTGCATGCAGTTTTATTATATTATTTACGCGTTATTTACGAAATATGCATGCTGAGTCTTTAGACTCACTAGACTGGATTGTTGTAGGTACTGATGAGGTCGGGACCGAGGGCGGGGACCAGTGAGTTAGCTTGGGTTGGCAGTAGTGGAACCCGAGGACCTCATTTTCAGCATTTATCATTTATTGATCAAATATTTTTACCCTTCGTTGGATTATGTTAAATGGTTATTTTTGCAAACAATAATTTCTTCCGCTGCTATTGGAACATTAAACTTGATTTATCAGTTTATTTTATGAATGAGGCATTTTAATTACTTTAAAAAGGAAAATTTAAAATTTTTCCGCAAATTTTCAAACACAAATTTTCGAGCTGGTATTAGAGCAATGATTCTGCTTAGGTTTGTGCTACTACTGACCCCAAGAAGCCCATGGAGTCACGTCTTCGGTCTGTAAGTTTTACATTTATGCATTTTATTTAAAGCATGAATTATTTTAACAAGCATTATTTCATGACATATTTTACGTTCAGATTTCAATTATTGAGTCTTTGTTTAAATTTAAATAAATTAAGGAATTATGCATGTTAGTTACGTATGGAATAGTATGCCTCCTAGACGCCATGTTGGACGCCCGAGAGGTGGTGGTGAGCACCATCATGAGGACGGTGAGGATCAAAGGCGAGAGGAGAACGAAACCCCACCCCCTCCTCCAGATATGAATGCCCAGATGCTAGCTGGGATGAATCGGTTCTTCGCACAGTTTGCGAGGAACAATGCCGCGGTGGAAGCTAGTCCGACAGGGCTCAAGGCTACCTACGAGAGATTCATGAAGATGCGTCCTAAGGAGTTTTCAGGGACGACAGACCCCATGATTGCCGAGGGCTGGATCAAGTCCCTCGAGGTTATCTTCGAGTTCATGGAGCTTGGAGATGCAGACAGAGTGCGCTGTGCCACCTATTTATTCGGAGGATATGCCCGCTTATGGTGGGAAGGAGCGTCAGTAGCCCTGAACTTGGCTACGCTGAGCTGGACACGCTTCACGGAGGTATTGTACTCCAAATATTTTACTAATGAGGTGTGTTCTCGATTGACCAAGGAGTTCATGACTCTGAGGCAGGGAGAGCTGACTGTTACGGAGTTCATCCGTAAATTTGAGAGGGGCTGTCACTTTGTGCCCTTGATTGCGAATGATGCGGGAGCCAAGCTGAGCCACTTTCTTGATGGACTACGGCCGATCTTACGCCGCGATGTTAGGGTTGCTGACCCTACTACTTTCGAAGTCGCCGTTTCCAGGGCACTTGCCGCAGAGCAGGATCAAATTGACATTGAAAGGGACCGCTTGGGTAAGCGACCAGTTTAGGTACCACACCGTCCTCCTCCACCTCAGCAGAATCAGCACCAGAATAAGAGGCCTCATCATGGCCCACCCAGAAACAGGGGACCACCGCAGCAGTAGCAGGGACGTGCAGTCCCGAGGGCCTTTGAGCACCCAGTCTGTCCTAAGTGCTCACACCGCCATCCTGGAGCTTGTATGTATGACTCAGGGAAGTGTTATAAGTGTGGTAGCTCAGACTACATGCTGCAGCAGTGCCCACGGAAGAATTTGCCTGCCCAAGGCATAGTTTTTGCCCTGCATGCGACAGAGACGGATCCGGAGACCATGCTCATGACAGGTACCTTTAAGCTTTATGTTAAGATTTGAATTTCAATTTTTTTGGGAATCGGGATTAATATTTTGTAACTTAGAAATTGTGATAGGATTTCATGCTCTACACATTACTATTTTGGGAATTTAAGTTAGAAGAACTTTGGCCTCTGCATTTGTATAAGATAGTTTTAGTAGTTATTGGGTTCCACTTGACATTCCAACTTTCAGGAAGAATTTTTATAGCGGGGTCAGCTACGAAAGCCCTGATAGATTCAGGGGATACTCATTCTTTTATTTCGGAGACCTTTGCTAAATTTCTCAAGGTCAAGACCATTGGGCTAGATGTAGCCTATTCAGTGGTATTGCCTTCGGGCGAGGAGATGACAGCTACCAATGTGATCCGAGACATAGATCTGGAGCTTCATTGATTGGCTATTGCGGAACAGAGTAATGATAGACTTCCAGCGGAGATCAGTCCTCCTCCGACCGCCTAGGATGACTCAGTTCTTATTTGAGCAAGACAGGTACTTTCCCTTACCATGCATTATTCCTTATGTCCAGCCTAGGAAGCTCATTCATAGAGGGTGTTGGGCATTTTTCGCAACTTTTATATCTGTCCCCGAGGCACCCAGTCAGTCAGCTTCAGATGTCCCAGTTGTTAGAGATTTCTTAGACGTTTTTCTGAGGACGTCTCTGGTATGCCACCTGAGAGAGAGGTGGAGTTTTCCATTGAGCTTATGCCAGGTACGGTTCCGATCTCAAAAGCACCGTACCGACTAGCACCGACGGAGATGGCAGAGCGTAAGAAGAAGATTCGGGACCTTCTTGACAAGGAGTTCATTCTCCCGAGCTTTTCACCATAGGGCGCGCCAGTCTTGTTTGTGAAGAAGAAGGATGGCTCTATGAGACTTTGTATTGATTACTCGGAGTTGAACAGGGTTACTGTGAATAATAAATACCCACTTCAAAGGATTGAGGATCTGTTTGACCAGTCGCAGGGAGCTTTGATATTCTCCAAGATTGATCTGCGTTCCGGTTATCACCAGTTGAGGGTGGAGGACGCTGATGTTTCCAAGACAGCTTTCAGGACTTGTTATGGCCACTACGAGTTCGTTGTGATGCCGTTCAGTTTGACGAATGCGCCAGCGATCTTCATGGATCTCATGAATCGCGTATTTCAGTCGTACCTTGATCAGTTTGTGATAGTATTCATAGACGACATTCTCGTCTACTCGAAGAATCATGAGGATCACGACAGACATCTGACCACAGTGTTGCAGACCTTGCAGAAGCAAAAATTATTCGCAAAGTTCAGTAAGTGTGAATTCTGGTTAGAGAAAGTGGCGTTCTTAGGCCATATTGTTTCTAGCAGTGGTATTGAGGTAGACCCAGCGAACGTCGCAGCAGTCAGAGATTGGGTTGTGCCGCAGAATGCATCTGAGATTCGTAGTTTTCTTGGCCTAGCAGGATACTACCGGAAATTCATCCAGGGATTTTCTTCCATCGAAGTCCCACTCACAGCACTGACCAAGAAGAATGTGAAATTTGTGTGGAGCGATGAGTGCCAGAAGAGCTTCGATACTTTGAAGCAAGCTCTTATCTCAGCACTAGTTTTGGCCATGCCGTCAGGGCCTGGTGAGTTTGTTCTATATACCGATGCTTCGAAGCTTGGTCTCGGCGCAGTACTGATGCAGCATGGGAAGGTGATAGCATATGCTTCTCGTCAGTTGAAGACTAATGAGAAGAATTACCCTACCCATGATCTAGAGTTGGCATCCGTTGTTTTTTCTTTGAATATCTGGAGGCATTATTTGTATGGAGAGAAGTGAAAGATTATGATTGTGACATTAGCTACCACCTGGGTAAGGCTAATGTAGTTGCGGATGCATTGAGCGGGAAAGTTGCAGTGATGGCCCATTTGACGATTCAGAAACCTCTTCAGTCTGAGATGCAGAGGTTTGATCTAGAGGCATATCCTCAAGGTAGGGTTCCCCGTCTATCTACTTTGACTATTCAGTCATCTATTATTGACCGTATTCGCAGTGGTCAGCCAGCAGATGAGAAGTTGGCAAAGTGGAAGCAGAGAGATGAGGCCAAAGGCAGTGTCTTGTATTCAGTCAGCCACGGTATAGTGAGATACCGAGACAGGATGTGGGTTCCTAGCAGTGGTTCTATCCGAGCAGATATTCTATCAGAGGCCCACATGTCGCCGTACTCTATTCATCCAGGGAGTACGAAGATGTACAAAGACCTGCAGTTATTGTATGGATATCAGACTCTTTGTATCCGAGTGCCTGACTTGTCAGTTAGTGAAGGCAGAGCATTAGAGACCAGCAGGTTTACTCAAGCCTCTTACTATTCCCGAGTGGAAGTGGGAGAATGTTACCATGGACTTTGTTACCGGATTTCCGAAGTCAGTCAGAGGGTCAAATGCTATCTGGGTGATTGTTGATCGCCTTACCAAATCAGCGCACTTCTTGCCTATTAAGACGACTTTCACCATGGTTCAGTATGCGGAGTGGTATATCCGAGAGATAGTCCGACTTCATGGTATTCCAGTTTCTATCGTATTTGACAGAGACCTCAGATTTACTTCCTCATTTTGGAAGAGTTTGCATTCAGCAGTGGGTACGAAGTTGTTGTTTAGCACAGCTTTTCACCCCAGACAGATGGGCAGTTAGAGAGAGTTATTTAGATCTTGGAGGATCTTCTCCGTGCTTGTGTTATTGACTTCTCTAGGAGTTGGGAGTCAAACTTGCCACTGGTAGAGTTCACCTATAACAACAGTTTCCAGTCGTCTATAGGTATGGCTCCGTATGAAGCATTGTATGGCCATAAGTGATCTTGTTCATTGGGATGAAGTAGGAGAGAGAGCAGAGTTGGGTCCAGAGATTATTCAGCAGGCTGCCGATGTAGTAGTCCAGATCCGTGATCGGATGAGGACTGCTCAGAGTCGACAGAAGAGTTATGCGAACCTGAGGAGGAGAGATCTAGAGTTCACATTCGGCGACCATGTCATTGTGAAGGTGGCACCTATGAAGGGTGTCATGCGATTTGGGAAGAAAGGGAAGCTCGGTCCGAGATTCATTGGACCATTTGAGATCCTCAACAGGGTTGGGACGCTAGCTTATCGTGTTGCACTTCCGCTAAATCTGGCCGTAGTACACAATGTGTTCCACATCTCTATGCTGAGGAAGTATATGGCAAATCCTTCGCAAGTACTGCAAGTGTAGAACCCGTAAATTAGACTACGTTATAGTCATGCATAATTCCTAGTATTTAAACTAAAATGAGTTTTATTGCATTAGTATTTAAATTCTTTTCCTTAACTCTAATTATTTTATGCAGTAGTTTAATTGTTAACTTTTCAATCATTTAAGTGAGGTCGGACCGGAGTTGGAGTAAAGAGATAAAATTGAATATTAAGAAAACATTCCAAAAATTTATTTAAGATAAATAATAAGTTAATTTATTATAAAAGAAGGTTTAAGGAATTATTTAAATAAGTTGAGATAAGTAGTAAATAAAGTTCAATAATTAATTCCTTAATTCCCTAAAATATTTAGTGAGTAGATAAAACAGTAGAGATTTAAAATACAATATTTAAGAAATATTTTTCTCCCAATTATCTTTGAATTTTCGTCCACCTCCATAATTAATTTTAAAAAAAAAAGTTGTCAACCCATTTCTTTAATATCTTTCCCTATCCATTTCATGATAAATAATTCCCTAAATTATATTCACCACTAATTAATATTTAAACAATATTCCTACCCAAATTTTGATAGCATTTTTCGGTTACCACAATTTAAAAGATTTAAATTTTTGCTTTGACAACTCAACCTTGATTCTTTTGCATATCCATTTTTTGGTAGATAATTCCCTCAATTTAAATCCCCATTTAATTAATAACTAAGTCATTTCCTACCCACATTATTGATGATAAAATCGGCCACTCCTCTATTTCAAAGATTTAATTTTGATTTACAACTCATTCTTTATTATCTTTCCCTTAATCTTTTTCTGGGAAGATATTCTCCCAAATTTTTAAATCACTAACAAATAAATTAATTAAGCAAATTCCATCTTGAACCTAGACTCAATTTTCGACATAGTGCACCCTCATCCACCCCTAAAATCTTTTGATATCAATCATTTAACAAACTCTAAGATAGTAAAGAACTATCTTGCCATTTAATCTCCCAAAACTTGCAACCTCCCATTTTATTTTCCCTAGCCACCTCTCCATCACCATACTCGAATATTCAGAGGAAAACCAGAGAGAAAAATCGTGAGAAAACCTTGAGAAAAATAGGAGAACAATCGAGTAGCAAGCAAGAAAGAAAAGCGCTATGTCTCCTCCGCGCCACGTCGTTGCATTTCTTTGTTTTTCTTCAAAACAAAAATATCCAGGCATGTACATGTTCTTATTGCTCTTCAATCAAGTCGTACTACGATTTTAAACACTACATGATCAGGATTTTCAACCCCCAAAACCGAAATTTACAACAATCTTTTGAAAAAAAAAATCTGCACATAAATTTTTGGTCTCCACTTGATCTTCACAGTTTTTGGGTTGTTTTTCAGTGTTTCAGGTTCGGCTCGATCCTAGGCTCCCAAGGCTGCATCTAAACATGTACTAGGGCATGTTAGGATCATAGTGGTCCATTCGTTCGAGCCCCACACCCGCTGGAAACAAAAAATTACAGCAACTCTCCCTCCATGCCATTTGAGTTTCGGTTTTTTGCTGTTTTGCTGTCAAGGAAGAATTTCTGATCTTGGCTGCCCTAGGGGCCTATAGCCATGGTTAGAACACCTCCTTATCATGTCTAAGATGTGACCAAGTCTCCCTTTTGAGGCTTGGTCAACGATGAAATCGATTTTTAAATCAAAATAAAAGAACAGCCCCCCCTTCTCGGCCCTTCTCTTTTTACAGCATGTGTACTCATGGTTTTGTGGCGTGGTGTGAATTTGGGTTGGCCTCTGGCCCTTAGCCCTGGTTTACACCCTACCTCTTGATGTCTAGATCATGCCATGGCCAACCAAATGGCCACTGGAATGGTCCATGACAGTAAGAACCGCTGCAACATTCCCACGCGCAGAATTAGTGATCGGTTGGGACGTATGGCTTGTTTCTGCTATGGTTCGAATTATTGCTGGCCTAGGGCCCTAAGCCATGGTTCAAATCATTCCTTAGGACGCTGGTAAGGGACTTTGGTCGCTGGTTCAAGCCCCAATGGCCGGTAGTCTCCAAAACAACGCAAGGAATCAAAGGCACTGCTGCTGTGTTTTTGACAGCAAGTGACGTCGCGATTCAGAGGCGTGTTCCGGATTCTTGGTTGGCTTTTAGCCTATGGCCTTGGACTGGATAGTGCCTCACCGAGTTATGAAGGCCATGTTTTGGCTGTTTGTGATTCGAATCATTTTTGAGGTCGTACAAGAATTTACAGTGCAATGTGCCAAAATGACTCTCGAAAGAGCGTTTCACGTTTTTGGACTCCATTCACTAAATTTCGAGTACTGTAAATGAAACGTCTGCCTTTTTTATTGCTTTAAAAGTACTAGAATTTTTTTTTAAAACCTCACTTAGCATCGGCAGAACCATAAAATATTTTTTGACATCATTTTAAAAATAAACATCCAATGTCATTTAAAAATCCAAAGGAAAAAATTCTAAAGTATAAAATCGTCAAGCATTTTACCAACCTAAAAACATTATTTGAAAAATATAGCTCATACTAAACCTATCAAAAGCCTTTCAAAAAGCATAAATAAATGATCTTAAAAATCCTTAACGTAAATCATGAGTCGTAAATCATAATGCGGAAAAAGTAGAAGCGCTGGTCCTCGGGTTGTGTGCGCCATCAGTCCACTCAAATCATCCGTCAAGACCTCCCTCAACCTCACCTACATCCATCACACCTAGTGAGTCTAAAGACTCAACACACCATAATCTTTATAACGAGTAATACGTAATACAGTCAACATATAAAGATTAAAAATACTTGTACTTAAAATATTGTTTTCATGAAGATGCATAAAATTGAACATAAACATTTTCATTAATATTTTCATGATGCATTTCATAAACCTTGACCTTTTTCTTTTTTCTTCAACATGACATGACAAAAACATTTTTCATGATCATAAACATTTTTCCTTTATCTTTAGTTGAATTCCGATCGTTAATTGTGACTTTCCTGACATGACATGACATGACGATGGATCCATCTACATAAAACCACAGTACTGGGCGGCGGGGACATCAGCGACACTCTCACCGGTCAACTGAGCCTTGGCCTAACATGATCGAATAGAAATACGATCGTCGGGGCTCCCGATGGGGCCTTTTCCCATAAATGGGCTCCCTCTGAGGCCATCTCCCCTCACAACATTCCCATTCTTACCTCAAACCTCATAACCTCAAAACCTCATATTCGCAACAATAGAAACACGATCGTCGGGCTCCCACTGGGACCATCACCCTCACGACATCGCCATCATTAACGAATTAGTCACAATCACTTCACTTCCTTCAACATTTTTCATTCACATCACTTTATAAAATCATGAATAACATTTACATTTTTCCTTTTTGAAACCAAGAATACAACACGTATTTTAAATGTCTTTCTTTAATCATAAAAATCCTTTAGACATTTCAAAATCATAAATTAATCATGAACATTTCATAAACATTTAAAAATAATCATAGTATCATAAAAACAGCATTTAGGGCACTGCCATGACCTTTACTAATTTCCCGGTGTAAAAAGACCGTTTTACCCCTGAACTCGAAATTTTATGATTTCGACTTTTTTCTTGATTTCTTGACTCTAAAATGTCCCAAATAATTATTTAAGCTTACATAAATTTTTCCATAATTTTTATTTAGCTTAATTCGAAGACCTTTAGATTTATCGTTAAATATAACGTTTTAATGCGTTTTAATCCCGAATTAAACCAAAATTTCATATAAAATTTCCAAATTAAAAAATTAGACTTATAATAATTATTTAAGCTTAAACCTAATTTTTCATAATTTTATAAAGCTTAAAACTAGGCTTTTCAATTAACTCGTTAATTAGCGTTTCGCGCGGCGATAAAATTCCGAATAAATCAAAAACTCGTTATTTTGATCCCAAATTTTAAACATAGCATTTTTAAGATTTATTCTACCCTTCCAAGTCCTGAGCTACTCCCGTGGACCTTTGGATTAATTTTTAGTTCTTTAATTTCGAAATTGACACCATAACGTACACACCAAGCCATATCCTAATTTACCCGAGCCACCTTGAACCAAAACTTAGCCAACCCATCTAAGGACCCTAATGTGAAAGCCCAGCCCCCAAAACATGACCCTAACCCGCTTAAAATCTTTCTGGAAGTCGACCCATGTTTCTGCTGTGTTGTGTGTGTGCTTCCTTGTATGTCTAGGACTCCTAACCCAACTAGGACCCTCCCAGCCGAGCCACCACCGATCCCACACGACCCTAACCTTCTCTGGACCAAGCCCAGCCCCTGAACCCAAGCAGCGAAGCCCCTGAGCCTTGACAGCAACTTAACGCCTAACTTGCTGCCAAGATCATATCCCTCACGTTTTCTGTGACTGGCTCGAGCCCCATCGAGCCACCCTGCACCAACTCAAGACCAGATCCTCTAGGCACCCTCCTAGACCCTTAGAACCCATTGGACTCGACCCCAAGTGGAACCCCGAACTCATACATCAGAAACACATGCTTGGCCGAGAAACCCACATGCACTATGACTCTTGTTTCTGTTGCTAGCCCCTTACCCAACGAGCCAGCCCTTAACCCAGCTCCTCAGGAACCTTCTTAGGACCCTCAGGACCTACCCTAGCCCAGCCCAAAGCCCCTGGACAAGCCACAAAACCATGCATAACCTGCTCACACCTGCGCTAATCTCCCTTGCAACTTATGGGTTGGAGTCCTAGTGTAGTGACCCGTTCCAGAATCACCTACTAATCAAGAACTAAGCATGCACTTAACTTAATTAAAAAAAATCAGAGATAAAGACGGAAAACTGTCACCAAAAGATAGTTATACAACCCAATCGAAAATCTAGAACAACTCAAACTAAAAATGAAAGTATACGGTACAACCATATCGAATCAAAAAGTACCGAAGAACAAAACCAACCGGCTACTCAACGTCCTCCTCCTCCTCCTCCTGAGCTGTCCAACCTGAGGCCTGCCCCGTGGGAATGGGGTGTCCAAGATAAACAAAACCGAGGACGTGAGCGATAAGAACGCCCAGTACAAAAGCATGAGTATACAAGCCTATAAGAAATGCACATGCCTATGATATGATACCAGGGTAGTCAAGAAACAGGAGTCAAAAAGATCTCAATATGCTCAGTCTAGAGGCGCCAAGTGGATAGTGCCGCGCGGTACTCCTCTGGGTCACTGCATCCACTACAAGATCAGACGTGGACCTAAAATGTCCCGGATCACCGAAGCCCTCCGAACCCGTCGGCCACTGTGTACTCTCGGTGTCCTTGCGTCCACAAGACAGGGCTGAGCGGCCCCACAAGATATAGCTTATCTCGAAAGAGATACAGCTCAACAGTAAAGGCTATCTCGAAGGAGATACGCCTCAACATGAAATGCAATATGCATCATAACTCGTGACATAATAGCATGCATCATATGACATATATCAATGCACCAAATAATCATGCAACACATATAAGAATGTATACTCGACCAGGATATCTCGGATAGTACTTTCGTACCTTTAACCAGCAGATCCTAACAATCAGCCCTAGACTCACGCCTGCCTCCGCAGTCAGCCCACTGATGCCGCTAGCTCCCAACTAGAGCACAGCTCCGCTACAAAACCAGTAGCTCCCTGCTAGTGCCTGAACCTCGGGAAAAGACTAGAAACCCATCAGAAACGACTAAAACGCTCTGGAATGCTCGGAATTGGCGAGTAAGAAATGAAGCCTCGCGCCTCTATTTATAGCCAACGTTCGGACGATCCGAACCACTTCGGAAGATCCGATCCAGCACACTTCGGACGATCCGAACCCACTTCGGACGATCCGAACCTTGCATGTCTTCTACGTGTCCAGCCACCTGTCTCGGACGATCCGAACCCTGATCGGACGCTCCAAACCCTTCCACGTGTCCAGACACCTGTCTCGGACGATCCGAACCCTGATCGGACGATCCGAACCCTTCCACGTGTCCAGCCACCTGTCTCGGACGATCCGAACCCTGATCGGACGATCCGAACCCGGTTCGGTCCTTCCGATCCCACCGAAATATAATTAATCCAATAATTAACTCAAATTAGGAATCGGGATACTACATTCTCCCCCCCTTAAAAAGATTTCGTCCTCGAAATCAGGTTTATAGGATGAACAAAAAGGAATAACAACATTGTTATTATATCTCAAATGTTGTTGAACACAACTGATATTTGGATTACAACGGAAAACACATACACATCCATAGTACAACTACAGTACAATTCAAAAGAGCTCTGGATGCTCCGAACGCATACGACTCTCTAGCTCCCAAGTGGCTTCTTCAGTGCCCCTGCGCTGCCACTGAATTAAGACAAGAGAAATGATCTTATTCCGCAACACCTTGTCTTTGCGATCTAGAATCCGAACTGGTCGTTCCACATAAGACAAATCCGAATCAAGTTGAACTTCAGAGGGATGCAAGATGTGAGACTCATCTGCTACATATCGTCTCAACAAAGATACGTGGAACACATCATGAATACTTGATAGGTACGGCGGCAATGCAAGTCTGTAAGCCAAATCTCCCACGCTTTCCAATATTTCAAATGGACCAATAAATCTCGGAGACAGCTTACCCTTGAGACCAAATCTCAAAATCCTGCGAAAAGGCGAAACTCGGAGAAACACTTTCTCACCTGGCTGGAAGTGAAGAGGTCGACGCTTGGTGTTCGCATAACTAGCCTGTCGATCCTGAGCAGTCTTAATTCGCTTCTTGATTACTGCTACCTTATCAATAGCCTGCTGGACTAACTCCGGTCCCTCAACATGTCGTTCCCCAACTTCGTCCCAGAATAATGGAGTACGACAACGTCGCCCATACAACGCCTCAAATGGTGCCATACCAATACTACGATGATAGCTGTTGTTGTATGCGAACTCAATCAAAGGCAAATGATCCTGCCAAGCGGTTCCGAAATCCATAACACAAGCTCGCAACATATTCTCAAGTGTACGGATAGTCCTCTCTGTCTGACCATCGGTCTCTGGATGATAAGCCGTACTCAAACTTAGTGAAGTACGCAAAGCTGACTGGAAACTACCCCAAAATCGTGAGGTAAAACGAGGATCTCTGTCACTAACAATACTGACTGGCACTCCATGCAAACGTAAAATTTCTTGAATATACAATCGAGCCATACGATCGAAAGTGAAATCCCGGTTATATGGCAGAAAATGAGCAGACTTGGTGAGTCGATCCACCACTACCCAAATAGCATCACTGTTCCTCGAAGACAATGGCAAGTGAGTAATGAAGTCCATCGCGATATGCTCCCACTTCCATTCAGGAATAGGTAAGTTCAACAATAATCCTCCCGGTCGACGATGCTCTGCCTTAACCTGCTGACAAACTAGACACTTGGAGACAAACTGATAAATGCTGCGCTTCATCCCTTTCCACCAAAATCGTGTCCTCAAATCTTTGTACATCTTATTGCTTCCCGGATGAACACTCAACTTGCTTCGATGGGCCTGAGATAAAATCTCTTCCCTCAAAGTATCATCCTCTGGTACTACAACCCGATTAGACAAACACAGAAGACCATTAGATTGATAATGGAAATTGCTATCTCCACCAACCAATCGAGCTAATCTCTGAGTTTTGAGATCAGACATCTGAGCATCTCGAATCCGAGCGAACAAAGTTGGCTCAGATAAAATGGTAGCAACACGAATGCTCTCCCTACCTTTCCGATGTTTAAACTTAAACCCCAACGAGCAACAATCTTGGACAATACTAGACATAGCACTGGTCTGAAGTGCAGAGGCTCTCACCTTGCGACTAAGAGCATCGGCTGTGAGATTCGCATAACCTGGATGGTACTTGATTTCACAGTCATAATCCTTTAGTAGATCCATCCAACGACGTTGCCTCATGTTCAACTCAGCCTGAGTGAACAGATACTTCAAACTCTTATGATCAGTAAAGATTTCAAACTGAACACCGTACAAATAATGACGCCAGATCTTCAGCGCAAACACAATAGCAGCTAATTCTAGATCATGAATAGGGTACTTCTCCTCGTGAGGTTTTAACTGCCAGGAAGCGTAAGCGATCACATGACCATTCTGCGTCAACACACACCCTAAGCCTTGAGAAGAGGCATCGGTGTAAACACTGAAACCATCAGATCCTGACGGTAACGCCAAAACAGGTGCAGAAGTCAGAAGTCGACGAAGCTCTCTGAAACTATCTTCGCACTCAGATGACCAATCAAATGGAACATCCTTCCGAGTAAGCTGCGTCAATGGTCTAGCTACCTGAGAGAAATTTACGATGAAGCGACGATAATACCCTGCCAGACCTAGAAAACTACGGATCTCGGCCACTGTCGTCGGACGTGACCAATTCAGCACTGCTTCAATCTTGCTAGGATCCACAGAAACTCCTTCCTTGGAAATCACATGACCAAGGAATACTACACGATTAATCCAGAACTCGCACTTACTCAGCTTAGCATACAATTGCTTCTCGCGAAGAATCTGCAACACCATCCTCAAGTGATGGATATGCTCTTCCACACTGTGAGAATAAATCAAGATATCGTCGATGAAAACCACAACAAACTGATCTAGAAAATCCCGAAAGACTCGGTTCATCAGATCCATGAACACCGCTGGCGCATTTGTCAATCCGAATGGCATAACTAGAAACTCGTAATGTCCATATCGAGTACGAAATGCAGTCTTGGAAATATCAGCATCTCTAACTCTCATCTGATGATAACCCGATCGCAAATCAATCTTGGAATAAACAGAAGTACCCTGAAGCTGATCGAACAAGTCATCAATACGAGGTAATGGATACTTGTTTTTGATCGTCACACGATTCAGCTGGCGATAATCAATACACAATCGCATCGATCCATCCTTTTTCTTGACAAACAAGACTGGAGCTCCCCAAGGTGAAACACTCGGGCGAATATAACCTTTATCAAGAAGATCCTGCAATTGCTGCTTCAGTTCTCTCATCTCTGACGGAGCAAGACGATAGGGGGCACGAGAAATCGGTGTAGTCCGTGGCATTAACTCGATGCCAAATTCCACCTCTCTAATCGGAGGAAAACCAGGAATCTCATCTGGGAAAACATCAGGAAATTCACAAACCACTGGAATATCATCTATACCAACACTACCTGTGGACAAATCAACCGCATAGATGAGGTAGCCTTCCCCGCCCGACTCTAAAGCACGACAGGCTTTCAGAGCAGATACCACTGGCATCGGAGGTCGCGCTCCCTCACCATAGAAAAACCAACTAGAGCTCTCAGTCGTACGAAACTGAACAAGCTTCTGGTAACAATCCACAGTAGCTCGGTAGGTAGTCAAAAGGTCTATACCCAAAATACAATCAAAATCTTCCATCTCTAGGATCATAAGATTCGCAATCAATTCGTTACCCTCAAAATCTAAAGGACAACCCATCACTAGACGCTTTGCTAACACCGAATGACCCATTGGAGTAGAAACGGAAAGAATGACGTCTAGAGAAACATACGGTAACTTATGACGCTTAACAAATCGTGCAGAAATGAATGAATGTGATGCTCCGGTATCAATAAGAACAAAAGCAGGAATACCGCATAAACAAAAAGTACCTGCTATGACTCTCTCTGTCTCATCTGCAGCCTGATCCTGGTTCAGCGCAAATACCTGACCTTGGGCACGAGGTCGAAGATTGGAACTACCCATTGCCTGACCCTGCCTCCTCTGCTGAACAGTCGTCTGAGATCCGGAACCAGATCCTGCTCCACCTCGCAACTGAGGACAATTCTTCTTAAGATGACCCATCTCTCCGCACTGAAAACAAGCTCCCGCGGCTGATCGTCACTGCTCCGATGGATGGTTCTTCCCACAATGCACACAAGAAGCCTTCTTCTTACCAAAGCGAAAAACACCGCTAGACCGTGATCCAGATCCAGAAGAAGAAGAACCAGATTTCTTGAAAGACTGAGATCGAGGGCTCAAAGTACTCGGAGGTCTAGAAGAAAGAATAGACCTACCACGCTGGAGACTGATCTCTGCCTGGCGACACCGGTTCACTAACCCATCATAAGAAGTAGGATTATCGCAGACAGTGACTCGATCAAAGATCTCCTGGTTAAGACCCTGAAGGAAATGGTCATACTTGGCCTCAGAACTGCCACTAATATGAGGAGCAAAGGGCAACAACTCGAAAAACTTCTGCTGATATTCATCAACAGACATACTACCCTGCTTAAGATTCAAAAGTTCAATCGTCTTTGCCTGGCGAAGGGCTGGAGGGAAATACAGCTGCATGAAAGCTGCACGAAAATCGGCCCAAGTCACCCTACCCTGAGACTGGACTATCGGCGCAGAAGTCGATCGCCACCACTTGCGCGCACGGCCCTCGAGAAGAAAACTAAGGGTCTCCATCTGCTGCTCTTCGGTGCACTGGAATGCACGGAAACAACTCTCCATGCGCTCTAACCAATCCTCAGCATCATCGTGAGTCTCACCACCGACTAGAGGCTTAGGCCCCATCTGAATGAAACGGTGCATCTCAAAACGCCTAGGGCCATCCCGACGATGACGATGTTCACGATGACGCCTCCGATCATCCTGGTCACCCCAACGACCTACACTCCCCTGACTACTCTCATCACCAAAGTGGTCAGCCATCGCTACAACATGGAATGGGGAAAAATGGTAAAATGGTCAACGAAAATCCCAAAACAGAAATCTATATCCCAAAATCATATGCATGCTCTGATACCATAAATGTAGTGACCCGTTCCAGAATCACCTACTAATCAAGAACTAAGCATGCACTTAACTTAATTAAAAACAATCAGAGATAAAGACGGAAAACTGTCACCAAAAGATAGTTATACAACCCAATCGAAAATCTAGAACAACTCAAACTAAAAATGAAAGTATACGGTACAACCATATCGAATCAAAAAGTACCGAAGAACTAAACCAACCGGCTACTCAACGTCCTCCTCCTCCTCCTCCTGAGCTGTCCAACCTGAGGCCTGCCCCGTGGGAATGGGGTGTCCAAGATAAACAAAACCGAGGACGTGAGCGATAAGAACGCCCAGTACAAAAGCATGAGTATACAAGCCTATAAGAAATGCACATGCTATGATATGATACCAGGGTAGTCAAGAAACAGGAGTCAAAAAGATCTCAATATGCTCAGTCTAGAGGCGCCAAGTGGATAGTGCCGCGCGGTACTCCTCTGGGTCACTGCATCCACTACAAGATCAGACGTGGACCTAAAATGTCCCGGATCACCGAAGCCCTCCGGACCCGTCGGCCACTGTGTACTCTCGGTGTCTTTGCGTCCACAAGACAGGGCTGAGCGGCCCCACAAGATATAGCTTATCTCGAAAGAGATACAGCTCAACAATAAAGGCTATCTCGAAAGAGATACGGCTCAAGATGAAATGTAACATGCAGTAATAAACGTGACATAATAGCATGCATCATATGACATATATCAATGCACCAAATAATCATGCAACACATATAAGAATGTATACTCGACCAGGATATCTCGGATAGTACTTTCGTACCTCTAACCAGCAGATCCTAACAATCAGCCCTAGACTCACGCCTGCCTCCGCAGTCAGCCCACTGATGCCGCTAGCTCCCAACTAGAGCACAGCTCCGCTACAAAACCAGTAGCTCC
Source organism: Primulina eburnea (assembly GCF_022965805.1). NCBI lineage: Eukaryota > Viridiplantae > Streptophyta > Magnoliopsida > Lamiales > Gesneriaceae > Primulina > Primulina eburnea. The sequence continues at coordinate 19,804,261 of NC_133118.1, forward strand.
CTGCTAGTGCCTGAACCTCGGGAAAAGACTAGAAACCCATCAGAAACGACTAAAACGCTCTGGAATGCTCGGAATTGGCGAGTAAGAAATGAAGCCTTGCGCCTCTATTTATAGCCAACGTTCGGACGATCCGAACCACTTCGGAAGATCCAATCCAGCACACTTCGGACGATCCGAACCCACTTCGGACGATCCGAACCTTGCATGTCTTCTACGTGTCCAGCCACCTGTCTCGGACGATCCGAACCCTGATCGGACGCTCCGAACCCTTCCACGTGTCCAGACACCTGTCTCGGACGATCCGAACCCTGATCGGACGATCCGAACCCTTCCACGTGTCCAGCCACCTGTCTCGGACGATCCGAACCCTGATCGGACGATCCGAACCCTCTTCGGACGATCCGAACCCGGTTCGGTCCTTCCGATCCCACCGAAATATAATTAATCCAATAATTAACTCAAATTAGGAATCGGGATACTACACCTAGCTTGCTAGGACTCCTTCCCAGCCCTGGTGTTCGAGTCCTAGCGTGGCTAGGACTCTTCCCTTGACCCAAGTACGACCCTAGCTTAGCCCTGGTCCAGCCAAACTGATCCATGCGACCCCTTCCCCTTAACCGATCACCTATGCCACCAATATTATCAATTTGGTTTCCAGCCTTTATTACTTACATTTACAGCTGATTTGGTTGAGTTTTATGACCCTAAACTTGTGTAAATTCATGCTTGATCAAGTCTTAATCATGGCAGCCCTTTATACAATCTAAAAACATGATTTTGGGAATCAAAAACTAAAGTTTGGAACACATATGCATGTATTTTCGAAAATTCAGTGTGTGTGCCATGTTTTTCATGCAAAAAAAATTTAAATAATTACTATGGTGTGAAAGATGAGTGAAAAGGAGAATATGGCGTGCCTTTGCGTTATATACGCTCGAATATACGTTGACGACGAAGAACGGGGCGCGACGATGGCTTGATCTTGCTAGAACTTTCGAAAATAACTCAAGAAATCCTCTCTAATTTGCTTGTGTGTGCAGCCGTGTGTTTTGAGAGAGGGGGTGGGGAATTTTCAGAAATAATTTAGGGTGGCCGATTGCTTGTAAAGAATTGTAGGGTTTTGGTTGATTAATAATTTTAAATAGCTAATTAAAATTGCTAACTAGGCTTAGGATACATGCATGCTGAGTCTTTACGTTATGCCTCATGACATGATATTTTCACTTGCATGCAATTTTATTATATTATTTACTCGTTATTTATTATATATGCATGCTGAGTCTTTAGACTCACTAGACTTGATTGTTGTAGTTACTGATGAGGTCGGGACCGACGGCGGGGACTAGTGAGCTAGCTTGGGTTGCAGTAGTGGAACCCGAGGACCTCATTTTCAGCATTTATCATTTATTGATCAAATATTTTTACCCTTCGTTGGATTATGTTAAATAGTTATTTTTGCAAACAATAATTTCTTCCGCTGCTATGTGAACATTAAACTTGATTTATCAGTTTATTTTATGAATGAGGCTTTTTAATTACTTTAAAAAGAAAATTTTAAAATTTTTCGTAAATTTTCAAACACGAATTTTCGGGACATTATATCCATACCCGAAGGTAAGCGGTGAATCCCCGACTACAATGCATCGACTCCTATATGTTTCGACAGAACACCTAACCTTGCCACCTGATGACCCCTTAAGAGTCGGTAAACAAGTCAAAGTGTAATGCTAGCATATAGAGTCTCAATGTTGTCCCGCGTCATAAGGACTAATGTTGTACAACCATAAACTAGGACGTTTCCACTCGATAAGTGAGAACCACTTGGAAAGTCCTTTTATGGATGTTTGATCAGTGCACTCTACAAGGAGCACCTATCTGCATACTCAAACATCACAATGTTCCCTACCAATGAAACATGGTACTCACATAGTAGATACTAGTCTGAGCTCTAGCGGCTTATATCCTTCTTAGTGGTGGCTGAATCGACTAGGAATTGTTTAGAATATACAGTATTCCAAATATGAGTTTCATGATACTCATCATATGAGCATCTCATATTCTTTCTACTATTTGTATATTCAAGGGCTTTATCTATGCAACTATCATGTGTATACAGATAAAGAAGTGCCAAAACAATAATTTCAAATATTATTAAAATAAAGATTGTTTATACATAGAGTTTAAACATGATCCCTCGGCCAACACTAGGCTCGACGGGCACGTACTCTAACAATCTCCCACTTGCACTAGAGCCAACTACCCATATGCTTCAAACCCATCGATTTGTGATGCTTCTCAAATAATGGTCCAGGTAAATACTTAGTAGCGGATTAGCAACATTATCTGCGGAGCCGACTTTGTCAATCGTGACATCTCCTCTTTCCACTATCTCTCGGAGGATGTGGTACTTTCTTATTATGTGTTTGGACTTCTGATGAGACCTCGGCTCCTTTGCTTGAGCAATAGCTCCCGTGTTGTCACAAATCACCGGGACTGGAGCAACTCCATTAGGAATGACGCCCAACTCTTGGACGAAATTCCTTATCCAAATAGCCTCCTTTGCCGCAGCTGATGCAGCAATATATTCTGCCTCAGTGGTTGAATCCGTTGTACTGTCTTGCTTGGAACCCTTCCAAGAGACAGCAGCACCATTGAGCATGAATATGAATCCAGAGGTTGACTTCGAGTCATCGATATCGCTTTGGAAGCTAGAGTCGGTATAGCCTTCCAATTTCAGTTCTCCACCCCCATAGTCCAAGAACAATTTATTGGTCCTTCTCAAATACTTGAGGATGTCTTTCACAGCTTCTAGTGTGGAAGACCAGGGTTTGATTGATATCTATTCACTACAATTAGTGCGAAAGCCACGTCAGGATGTGTAGATATCATCCCATACATGATGCTATCAATCGCAGATGCATAAGGAATGCTTGTCATCGCCGTTATCTCTACATCAGTCTTTGGAGACATAGACTTGGATAAGGACATGCCATGACACATTGGTAGATGTCCTCTCTTGGACTCATCCATCGAGAATCGCTTCACGATGGTATCAATGTATGTGGACTGGGTGAGACCAAGCAATCTTTTTGATCTATCTCTATAGATCTATATTCCCAACACAAAAGATGCTTCACCCAAGTCCTGCTTCGAGAACTTACTCGCTAACCATATCTTAGTTGTTTGCAACATTCCTACATCATTTCCAATGAGTAGAATGTCATCAACATAAAACACCAGGAATATCACAGCACTCCCAATGACCTTCTTATACACACAGGGTTCCTCAGGATTCTTAGTAAAACCAAACTCTTTGATTGTACTATCGAATCTAGGGTTCCAACTCCTAGATGCCTGCATTGGACCATAAATAGATCTCTGAAGTTTGCATACCATATGGTCACTTTCGACAGATGTAAACCCTTCGGGTTGAGACATGTAAATCTCTTCCTTAATATCCCCATTAAGAAAGGCTGTCTTGACATCCATCTGCCATATCTCATAGTCATACCATGCAACTATGGCTAGCAATATCCTTATGGACTTGAACATTGCAACTGGAGAAAAGGTTTCCTGAAAGTCAACTCCTTGTCTTTGAGTATATCCTTTTGCTACCAATCGCGCCTTGAAGTTCAATACCTTCCCATCCGACCCAAGTTTCCTCTTGTAAATCCATTTACACCCTATGGGAACAATTCCCTCAGGTGGATCCATGAGATTCCACACTTGGTTCGAATGCATGGAATTCATCTCAGATTTCATTGCTTCAAGCCACTTGGATGAATCGGCATCAGAAAACGCTTCCTTGAAGGTCCTTGGATCACATCCATTGTTAGGCTCATCATGGCGCTCTTCAAGAAGCAGACCATACCTCATAGGTGGTCTCGAGACTCTCTCGGATCTTCTAGGAACTTGTATCTCCTCTCTTAGCTCTTCGGGTGTGGGTTCTATAATAGTGGGTGTCTCTCAAACCTCTTCGAGTTCTATCATCTCGCCTTTTCTATCCAATAGAAATTCCTTTTCCAAAAAATTTGTATTACTAGAAACAAACACCTTTGTTTCTTGGGGATGAAAGAAGTGGTATCCAACCGAATTCTTTGGATATCCCACAAAGTAACATAAAATGGATCGACTATCCAATTTATCTCCCACTACCTGCTTCACATAAGCAGGGCACCCCCATATTCTAAGATAAGAATATTTGGGAGGCTTACCCATCCATATCTCATATGGTGTCTTGTCAACAGCCTTTAAATGGACATTGTTCAACAACAGTGCGCTATCTCAAGCGCATATCCCCAAAAAGATGGCGGCAACTCTGTGAACCATATCATAGACCGAACCATGTCCATCAAAGTCTGGTTACGACGCTCCAAAACACCATTCAACTATGGTGTAGCGGGCGGAGTCCACTGCGAGAGAATCTCATTCTCCCTAAGATACTCTTGGAACTCGGCACTCAAGTACTCACCACTTCGATCCGATCGAAGTGTCTTGATTCTTCGTCCCAACTGTTTCTCTACTTCACTTCTGAATTCTTTGAACCTTTCAAAGGCTTCAGACTTGTATTTCATCAAATACACATACCCATACTTCGAAAAGTCATCAGTAAAGGTTATGAAGTAAGCATGTCCATGCTTAGTGGTGACGCTAAAAGGACTGCACACATCGGTATGGATCAAATTCAACAACCCTTTGGCTCGCTCCACATGGCCCTTAAAGGGAACTTTGGTCATATTTCCATTTAGACAGGATTCACAAGTCGTGAGAGCATTAATATCAGACATATAAAACATGCCAACTCCCACTAGCTTGTTCATCCTTCTTAGGGAAATATGTCCTAATCGAGCATGCCCCAATTGTGCCGAATTTAGAGTATCATGTTTTCGCTTGTTTAGTGTTGTTATTGCATGGACATTGTTTAGTGGAATATCTTTGTATTTTAAGGTATAGATATCGTTTTCAAGTTCTCCAATACCAATTAAACATTCATTCTTGTAAATGTTGCAAACACCTTTGCTAAATAAACAAGAAAATCCATCTTTATCAAGCATAGAAATGGAAATAATGTTTTTCACCAAATCTGGTACAAACAAAACATCTCTCAAAATTAACTTAAAATCATTGTTCAAAAGCAAGTAAACATCTCCTACAGCCTTGGCAGCAATCCTTGCTCCATTGCACATCCTCAAGAAGGTCTCACCTTCCCTGAGCCTCCTACTTCTTCCCATCGCCTGCAAATCATTACAGAGATGTGAGCCACAGTCGGTATCCAATACCCAAGAAGTAGAGTTAATTGAAATGTTTACTTCAATTTAGAACATACCGTTTCCAGAACTCTTCTGGGAAAGATATTCCCTGCAGTTACGCCTCCAATGTCCGGGCTTCTTGCAGTGATGACAGATGTCAACAGTCTTGTCAGCCTTAACTGGTGTGGCTGCTACAGCGGGAATCAGAGTCTGCCTCTTCAAGGGCACGTTCTTCTTGGGACGTTGGAAAGAACGCTTCTTTCCCTTCTCACGTGGATCGGTCTTCGTACCAGATGAAGAACCCACATAAAGAACCGTCTTCTCTTTCTTGATGGTGGACTCAAAGGTCACAAGCATGTTCACCGACTCCTCAAGGGTCAGCTCCATCTTGTTCAAATTGAAATTCACCACAAAAGGATCAAATGAGCTAGGCAGTGACAAAAGCAACACGTCGGTGGTCAACTCCAAAGGCAACACCAGATCCATGCCAACGAGCTTGTCCACGAGCCCCATCATCTTCAAGCTATGCTCATGGACCGAGGCCCCATCTCTCATGCGCAAAGTGATCAGCTCCATGACGGTAGCATGCCTCAGAGGTCGAGTCTGCTCAACAAAGAGCTCATTGAGATGCAAATGAATGTCAGCAGCATTCTTTCCGTCCTCAAAACACCTATGCAGCTCATCATTCATAGAAGCCTGCATATAAAACCTGGCTTTCAAGTCATGGTCACACCAATCCTTGTAAGTCTGCAACTCCTCAGGAGTGCAGCTAATCGGAGCCTCAATAGGGGGCGACTCAGTCAGTGTATATGCAATCTTTTCCGAGTTCAACACGATTTTTAGGTTTCTTAGCCAAGTGAGGTAATTAGGTCCGGTTAATACGTGTTTGTCGAGTATTGTAGATAGCGAATGCGAATCGAAAACATGGTCAAATTTTTTACTGAAAAGTAAAACAGATAAATGTTGATGACTATTTTAAAATATTTAGTAAGATATAAAGTATGGACTTTTACTTTATAAATTTTCGCTCCCACTGTTTTTACATTTTCACTACCCTCTACTGAAAACGGGAAACTCCTTTCCTCAGTAGGTACGTAAGGTCCAATTAGCGAATTATGATCCCGAATAATATCAGCCAATCACAATTCCTAAAAGGTAGTTTCCAATTGCATCACCATGAAAGCCTTTACGTAAACTTTTGTCTCACGTTTGATTAGGACCCAATAATATGACGTCATTCATATTCACGTGTTAAGCCTTGCTCATCGATGTTGAACCTTAATGGACGGTCGCCCTGAGTTCCCTCAATAATATGAGCCGAAATCATGGGAGTTCCACGTAGTTCACATAACCATGTCAATGGATGTCACAGCTTTCCGGCACCCAGGCCCCCCCAATAATATGAGCCGATCCCCGAGCACGGGTAGCGATCATCATGCACCCATTGTCGATGGAAGACATGGAAATTATAAGCAAATTTATAATTCCCCTTTTCGGGCTAGATATTAATTTTGAATCTTATTCAAAATGAGGGTTTTTAATTTTGAAAGGTCTCATCATTAATTTTATTTAAAAATCTCCTTGTTTGATCGTATGTTTGCCGGATTCATGCAACTTTGTTATTATCATAATAATAACGCACATACTCATTATTTATAACATATCATGCATATATTATAAACAGTAAAAAAACAAGGATGATCAATCTCCCCAATACTAATGGCCCGTGTGAGCTAAACACGGGCCTAGGTCCAATCCTAGGGAAATGCAACTATTACATATGCTTCGAATATTAAATGTCTTCGATCTTCATAATCACCAAGGCCACCATCTTCCAATCTTGGTCTTCCACTATACTAATATTTACAAATAAATATCCATGGCAAATAGGGATACATCTCATTGGGTGGGAACATGCCATAAACCAAGCCAACTTTAAATTTGATAATTATTACAATCATTCAACACAAAATATCCTAGCATACACCTAGCAAACTGGGCTTGGGCTTTTGATCATCATTCATGCATAATATCACATATCATACACCATCAATTAATTATCACAATAATTAATTGATCCAATATTATAAATCTTGGTCCAATCACTAACCGCCACGATTATAAACTAAATTAACAAAGTATAAAAACACCTTTGTCTACTTTCTAATTAATTTATTTATAACCGAATTTCTTGTAAATCACAATTTATTATAAATAATTAAAGTCCAACTTCAATTATTTATTTCATGAGAAAATATTTGCAACTTTTGTAAATTTAAACTTAAGGGCCCTAAAAATCATTTTCACCAAAAACATTTTGGCTCATTTAAATTTCACAAATATGTTAGCCATCTAATGGCCCAACAACATCAAGGCCCATGAAACTTTTGTAATCCAAAACACTTTTGAAAACCCTAGTCGTCATCGCCGTCGCTGGAGATCCGTCGCTGGATTCCGTCCAACAAATTTTTTTTTATTTTAAATAGAGGGCTTCGAGCAGCCCCTCGGGGCTGCCCTTGCTGCCCGAAATGGGCAGCCCCACGGGCAGCCCGAGCTGCCCGAAATGGTCAGCAACATGCTGCCCGAAAATGCCCTATGTGTTGGCCTTGATTTTGTTACAAAATTACATCTCGTGTAGTTAGAAATCGACCTCAATATAATATCATGTATATGCTAACAAAACTAGTACCCTTAGCTCTGATACCACTTGAAAGAGGATCGATTTTAGGTGTTCAAATGCGCAACGGAAGTTCAAAATTCTTTTCAAGGCATGAAAACCGAAATTTTAAAGAAAAATTTGAACACCTCATGTACTAGCATATAACATATACAAAAACACAAACTATGACATTCATAGGGTGTTTAAAATGTTATCTATCAATCTCAAAGATTGATGTAATAGCTACAACCAAGTTGTAAACAACTTGGCTCTTCAAAGGCAAGACAAATCTACAAGCTCTCCTTGTTCTTGAGTCCTTCCTTCAAAATCAAGTCCACCACCAAACTTAAAAGATCCACCTTACACTTGCACTAGAAAATGTAGGGTATTTTTCTTTGAGAAGAGAATTGTTTCTCCAATAATTGAAGAACAAATTTTTTTGAGAGAAAAGAACAAGAATTTCGGCCTAGTGAGATGGAATAGGAGTGTGAATGAGTTGTCTTGGGGTTGCAAATAGCTAAATCTAGCATGTGCATGCCATGCCAATTTTTTAATCAAAAGTAATCCACAACCCTTCACCTCCCAAGCATGCAAATCAAGTGGGCTTGTAACATTTACAAAAGGCTCATGGACCTTTTTAATTTAATTGTCTCAAACATATTTGAGCCCAATTAAACTTTACTTGATTTTACTCAAGCCCACTAGTTAAATAATGAAAGGGGATCGGTTACGGTGACCGGAAGCGCAACGGAAGATTAAAATTTTGGTTTTTCATCAAGGAATTTCGGCCACCTCATTATTTTGTGTAGCAAATACAATAAAACACAAAAATGACATCATAGTGTGTTTAGAATTTTACCTATCAATCACAAGGATTGATGTATGACTCCAACTAAGGTGTAAACACCTTAGCTCTTCAATGGTAGAAACTATCTTCAAGCTTCCTTTGAGCACTCCTTGCTCAACTATTAAGCCCACCACCAACTAGGTAGATCCCCTCTTAATTTGCACTAGAAAACTAAGAGGATTTTTCAATGAGAATTATTTTCTTTCCTCAAAACTTGAAGAAGAAAAATGAGAGAAAAATTTGGAGAGAATTGCACTCAAAATTCGGCCATGTTATGTTCAAAATGGGGGAAGGGAGACTTGTCTTGGACTTGCCAAAAGAAAAAAGCAAAAACATCTTTTTTTTTTGCATGCCATGCCTTGATAACCCAAAAAGTAGTCTCCAACCCTTCACCTCCCATGCATGCATATATTATATTGTTTTTAACAAATTAAAAACCCATGGACTTAATTTAATTATCTCAAACATTTTTTAGATTAATTAAAAATTACTTGAATTTACTCAAGTCCATTATTTAAATAATTTATTTAAATTGAGCTCTACAAGACTCAATATGATTTAATTAATACAACACTTGAATCAATTTAATTATTTGGACTCTACTAGGTCCACTAGTATTTAATTAATTCAACACTTGAACTAATTTAATTTAGTCCATAAAAATGTTTATGAAAATCACAATTTTCAAATACATTATTCACTTGGTCAACTTTTAATTTAGGAACACTTCAATAAATTAAAATTTACATTTCTCTAATAGAAGTCATACTTCTATTTTTCTTTACGCTTATAAACTCATTTATAAGCCGTTCAAAAACATTGAACTATTTTACTTCTCAACGGGATCTAGAAAGCTATACTTGTGTGGCCCTCAATGATTCATTGATACAACTAGCCGTGGGTTCACATCTCCATGTGATTCGAACTAAACATGTCCTTATTTGAGCATACCCCAATTGCTCCATTCTTACTTATCAACACTTTGATAACAAGAACGTCAGAACTCAAGTCTGATAGTACCCAACCAATCATGTTAAACGCCTAGCAGCATCGCTTACATGATTCCCTAGGTATGAAATAATAGTGCCTGCAAGAACCATTCAATTATGGTTAGCGTACAGTACGGTCCCTTCAACTCATATATCCCGACCGATTCGACAACCATTGGTTTATCGAGAGTTGTCAATGAATCGATACTATGTGTCATGTCGTAGTTGAATCGATGGTGTAATTTATGAAACCCCTTTCATAATTACCACCATACTCTGATCAGAGATTTCAACCTACATACACATGAGAACACATAGGATATCCATACCCGAAGGTAAGCGGTGAATCCCCGACTACAATGCATCGACTCCTATATGTTTCGACAGAACACCCAACCTTGCCACCTGATGACCCCATGAGAGTCGGTAAACAAGTCCAAGTGTAATTCTAGCACATAGAGTCTCAATGTTGTCCTGGGTCATAAGGACTAATGGTGTACAACCATAAACTAGGACTTTTCCACTCGATAAGTGAGAACCACTTGGAAAGTCCTTTTATGGAGGGTTGTTCAGTGCACTCTACCAGGAGCACCTATCTGCATGCTCGGACATCACAATGTCCCCTACCAATGAAACATGGTACTCACATCGCAGATACTAGTCTCGAACTCTAGCGGCCTATATCCTTCTTAGCGGCGGCTGAATCGACTAGGAACTGTTTAGAATATACAGTATTCCAGATATGAGTTTCATGATACTCATCATATGAGCATCTCATATACTTTCTACTATTTGTATATTCAAGGGCTTTATCTATGTAACTAGCATGGGTATACAGATAAAGATTTGCCAAAACAATAATTTCAAATTTTATTAAAATAAAGATTGCTTATACATAGAGTTTCATTGTGAACACTCGGCCAACACTTGGGTCGACGAGCACCTACTCTAACAATCTCCCACTTGCACTAGAGCCAACTACCCATATGCTTCAAACCCATTGATTCGCGATGCATCTTGAATAATGGTCCAGGTAAAGGCTTAGCTAGTGGATCAGCAACATTATCTGCGGAGCCGACTATGTCAAAAGACACTTCTTCCTCTTTCCACAATCTCTCCGAGGATGTGGTACTTTCTCAATGCATGTTTGGACTTCTGATGAGACCTGAGCTCCTTTGCTTGAGCTATAACTCTCGTGTTGTCACACAACACCGGGACAGGAGCAACTCCATTAGGAATGACGTCCAACTCTTAGACGAAATTCCTTATCCAAACACCCTCCCTTGCTGCATCTGATGCAGCAATGTATTCGGCCTCTGTGCTGGAATCCGCAGTATTGTCTTGCTTGGAACTCTTCCAAGAGAAAGCAGCACCATTGAGCATGAATACAAACCCATAGGTTGACTTCGAGTCATCGATATCGCTTTGGAAGCTAGAGGTATAGCCTTTCAGTTCTCTACCCCATAGACCAAGAACAATTTATTGGTCCTTCTCAACTACTTGAGGATGTCTTTCACAGCTTTCCAATGTGAAAGACCAGGGTTCGATTGATATCTACTCACTACACTTAGTGCGAAAGCCACGTCAGGACGTGTAGATATCATCTCATACATGATGCTACCAATCGCAGATGCATAAGGAATGCTTGTCATCGCCGCTATCTCTGCATCAGTCTTGGGAGACATAGACTTGGATAGGGACACGCCATGACACATTGGTAGATGTCCTCTCTTGGACTCATCCATCAAGAACCGCTTAACGATGGTATCAATGTATGTGGACTGGGTGAGACCAAGAAATCTTCTTGATCTATCTCTATAGATCTGTATTCTCAATACAAAAGATGCTTCACCCAAGTCCTATATCGAAAACTCACTTGCTAACCATATTTTAGTTGATTGCAACATTCCTATATCATTCCCAATGATTAGAATGTCATCAACATAAAACACCATGAATGTCACAACACTCCCACTGACCTTCTTATACACACAGGGCTCCTCAGGATTCTTATCAAAACCAAACTCTTTGATTGTACTATCGAATCTGAGGTTCCAACTCCTAGATGCTTGCTTTAGACCATAAATAGATCTTTGAAGTTTGCATACCATATGCGCACTTCCGATAGATGTAAACCCTCCAGGTTTGAGACATGTAAATATCTTCCTTAATATCCCCATTAAGAAAGGCTGTCTTGACATCCATCTGCCATATCTCATAGTCATACCATGCAGCTATGGCTAGCAATATCCTTATAGACTTGAACATTGCAACTGGAGAAAAGGTTTCCTCAAAGTCAACTCCTTGTCTTTGAGTATATCCTTTTGCCACCAATCGCGCCTTGAAGGTCAATACCTTCCCATCCGCCCCGAGTTTCCTCTTGTAAATCCATTTACACCCTATGGGAACAATTCCCTCAGGTGGATCCACGATATTCCACACTTGGTTCGAATGCATGGAATTCATCTCAGATTCCATCGCTTCCAGCCACTTGGATGAATCGGCATCAGATAACGCTTCCTTGAAGGTCCTTGGATCACATCCAATGTTAGGCTCATCATGGCCCTCTTCAAGAAGCAGACCATACCTCATAGGTGGTCTCAAGACTCTCTCGGATCTTCTACGAGCTTGTATCTCGGAGCTTGTATCTCCTCTCTTGGCTCCTCGGGTGTGGGTTCTACAACTGTGGGTGTCTCTCGAACCTCTTCGAGTTCTATCATCTCGCCTTTTTCTATCTAATAGAAATTTCTTTTCCAAAAAAGTTGCATTCTTAGAAACAAACACCTTTGTTTCTTGGGGATGATAGAAATGATATCCAACTGTGTTCCTTGGATATCCCACAAAGTAACATAAAATGGATTGACTATCCAATTTATCTCTCACTACCTGCTTTACATAAGCAGGGCTCCCCATATTCTAAGATAAGAATATTTGGGAGGCTTATCCATCCATATCTCATATGGTGTCTGCCTTTGAATGGACATTTAATGGAATATCTTTCAATTTTAAGTTATAGAGATCGTTTTCAAGTTCACCAGTACCAATCAAACATTCATTCATGTAAATGTTGCAAACACCTTTGCAAAATAAACAAGAATATCCATTTTCATCGGCATAGAAATGGAAACAATGTTTTTTAAAAAATTAGGTACAAACAAAACATCTCATAAAATTAACTTAAAACTATTGTTCAATAATAAGTAAACATGTTCAACAGCCTTGGCAGCAACTCTTGCTCCATTGCCCATCCTCAAGAAGGTCGCACTTCCTTAAGCTTCCTACTTCTTCCCATCACCTGTAACTCATTACAGAGATGTGAACCAAAACCGGTATCTAATACCCACGAAGTAGAGTTAATTGAAATGTTTACTTCAATTTAGAACATACCGTTTCCAGAACACTTCTCGGCAAGATATTCCTTGCAATTTCGCCTCCAATGTCCAGGCTTATTGCAGTGATGACAAACATCACTAGTCTTGTCAGCCTTAACTGGTGTGGCTGCCACAACGGGATTCGAAGATTGCCTCAACAAGGGCACGTTCTTCTTGGAACGTTGGAAAGAACGCTTCTTTCCCTTCCCATGTGGATCAATCTTCCTACCAGATGAAGAACCCACATAAAGAACCAACTTCTCTTTCTTGATGGTTGATTCAAACGTAACAAGCATATAAACCAACTCCTCAAAGGTCGGCTCCATCTTGTTCATGTTGAAGTTTACCACACAAGGATCAAATGAGCTAGGCAATGATAACAGCAACACGTCGGTGGTCAACTCCGAAGGCAAGATCAGATCCATGCCAACGAGCTTGTCCACGAGCCCAATCAACTTCAGGCTATGCTCATGGACCGAAGCCCCATCTCTCATGCGCAAAGTGATCAGCTCCTTGACAGTAGCATGCCTAAGAGGCCGTGTTTGCTCAACAAAGAGCTCTTTGAGATGCAAATGAATGTCAGCAGCACTCTTTGCATCCTCAAAACGCCTCTGCAGCTCATCATTCATAGAAGTCAGCATATAACACCTGGCTATCAAGTCATGGTCACACCATTCCTTGTAAGCCTGCAATTCCTCAGGAGTGCAGTCAGTCGAAGCCACAACAGGGGGCGACTTAGTCAGTGTATATGCTACCCTTTCCGAAATCAAGACGATTTTCAGGTTTCTTAGCCAAGTGAGGTAATTAGGTCCAGTTAATATGTGTTTGTCGAGTATTGCAGATATCGGATTGCGAATCGAAGACATTGTCAATTTGTACTGAAAAGTAAGAACAGATAAATGTTGATGACTATTTTAAAATATTTAGTAAGATATGAAGTTTGGACTTTTACTTCATAAATATTCGCTCCCACTGTTTTGACATCTTTCACTACCCTCTAGTGAAAACGGGAAACTCCTTTCCTCAGTAGATACGTAAGGTCCAATTAGCGAATTATGATCCCGAATAATATCAGCCAATCACAATCCCTAAAAGGTAGTTTCCAATTGCATCACAATGCAACCCTCTACGTAAAATTTTGTCTCACGTTTGATTAGGACCCAATAATATAACGTCGTTCATCTTCACGTGTCAAGCCTTACCCATCGATGTTGAACCTTAATGGACGGTCGCCATGAGTTCCCCCAATAATATGAGCCGAAATCATGGGAGTTCCACGTAGTTCACATCACCATGTCAATGGATGTCACAGCTTTCCGGCACCCAGGGCCCCCCCAATAATATGAGCCGAGCCCCGAGTACGGGTAGCGTTCATCATGCACCCATTGTCGATGGAAGACATGAAAATTATAAACAAATTTATAATTCCCCTTCTCGGGCTTGATATTAATTTTGAATCTTATTCAAAATGAGGGTTTTTAATTTTGAAAGGTCTCATCATTAATTTTATTTAAAAGCTCGCCATGTTTGATCGTATGTTTGTCGTATTCATGCAAATTTGTTATTATCATAATAATAACGCACATACTCATTATTTATAACATATAATGCATATATTATAAACATTAAACAAACAAGGATGATCAATCGCCCCAATACTAATGGTCCGTGTGAGCTAAACACGGGCCTAAGTCAAATCCTAGGGTAATGCAAGGGACGCAAATACAACTATTACATTAGCTTCCAATATTTACATGTCTTCGATCTTCATAATCATCATGGCCACCATCTAGCTGCCCGAAATGGGCAGCATCTAGCTGCCAAAAATTCCCCTGAAACCGGCCTTGATTCGATGAAAAATTTTGTTCTCATGCGGTTAGAAATCGATCTCAACATAATATCTTGTAATTGCTACACAAAATCGTAACCATAGCTCGGATACCACTTGAAAGGGGATCGGTTACGGTGACCTGAAGCGCAACGGAAGTTTAAAATTTTGGTTTTTCATCAAGGAATTTCGGCCACCTCATTATTTTGTGTAGCAAATAGAGTAAAACACAAAAATGACATTCATAGTGTGTTTAGAATTTTACCTATCAATCACAAGGATTGATGTATGGCTCCAACTAAGGTGTAAACACCTTAGCTCTTCAATGATAGAAACTATCTTCAAGCTTCCTTTGAGCACTCCTTGCTCAACTATTAAGCCCACCACCAACTAGGTAGATCCCCTATTAATTTGCACTAGAAAACTAAGAGGATATTTCAATGAGAATTATTTTCTTTCCTCAACACTTGAAGAAGAAAAATGAGAGAAAAATTTGGAGAGAATTGCACTCAAAATTCGGCCATGGTATGTTCAAAATGGGGGAAGGGAGACTTGTCTTCGACTTGCCAAAAGCAAAAAGCAAAAACACCTTTTTTTTTTGCATGCCATGCCTTGATAACCCAAAAAGTAGTCTCCAACCCTTCACCTCTCATGCATGTATATATTATATGGTTTTTAACAAATTAAAAACCCATTGACTTAATTTAATTATCTCAAACATTTTTGAGATTAATTAAACATTACTTGAATTTACTCAAGTCTACTAGTTAAATAATTTATTTAAATTGAGCTCTACAAGACTCAATATGATTTAAATAATTCAACACTTGAATCAATTTAATTATTTGGACTCTACTAGGTCCACTAGTGTTTAATTAATTCAACACTTGAATTAATTTAATTTATTACATAATAATGTTTATGAAAATCACAATTTTCAAATACATTATTCACTTGGCCAACTTTTAATTTAGGAACACTTCCATAAATTAAAATTTACATTTCTCTAATAGAAGTCATACTTCTATTTTTCGTTACGCTTATAAACTCATTTATAAGCCGTTCAACACATTGAACTATTTTACTTCTCAACGGGATCTAGAAAGCTAGTACTTGTGTGGCCCTCAATGGTTCATTGATACAACTAGCCGTGGGTTCACATCTCCGTGTGATTCGGACTAAACATGTCTTTATTTGAGCATACCCCAATTGCTCCATTCTTAATTATCAACACTTTGATAACAAGAACGTCAGAACTCAAGTCTGATAGTACCCAACCAATCACGTTAAATGTAAGGCCCGAGATAATAAAGATGATATTATTTTAATCCGCGAGTATATAATTGGAAGCTTTTGGAGTGTGGAATTATATTCCAAGATGTTTGCAATTATTTAGGATTGAATTTGAATTAAAAAAAGTTGTGAGGACCACATTGCAAATAGTAAAGATTTCAGGGGCTAAAAGGCAATTAATGGAATTGAGTGGGACACTTGTCCTCACCATGCAAATTGATATAAAATGTTCATTCCTTCACAAACGAATTCAGCCAAGGAACCGAGAAGAATTCTAGGAAATCTCACGAGACTTTATTTTGATATAAATTGCGATTTTGCAAGATCCGTCTATCAGAATTTGATTCCGGACACAGTACTGTACTCCTCTTGCTACGAGCTACAACTGGACGTAAGTTTTATTGAGTTTTGGTATCATTTGAAAATATGATGTTGTAGGAATTTGATATGATTCATATATGATGTTATTGACATGTTAGACATCATAGAATTGAAGTCAGATCAGAGAACCGACTGATTATGGAATTATTATGAATTTCTGATTATATTGATTGAGAATTGAATAGATTTGGATTATAGATTGATTACAAATTGTATCGGATATGTGTTATGATTTGTAATTAATATCTGGTGATATGGTATTGACGGGAAACTAAGATTGTGCCGTTATGCCGCTGATTTGAGTTAATTCAGATTAATCAGATTCAGAGTTGAATTGAGAATAAAATATTGATATTATGATTCTTGATATATCGTTTCAGATTTACAGAGACAGTCTTGAGTTCAGAACTTCGATTGCTTTAGACCGAGACTATAAACGAAAGGTATAAATTAATGTTGAGTTGGGATTGCACAACTCGAGGGAGGTTTGACTCGAGTTTCCCTAAATCACATACTTTACCTTATTGCATTGATATTTGCATTAAGTTGATTGATGTACTTGTTCTCTTGATATTAGATGACAGGTATTAGATGAGTTATCTTGTGACAGAAGTGCCGGATAGTGGTGGTATCGCCACGGCACATTGCACGATGTCTCAAGATAGGATGTTGGCGATAGAGCTACAGTCCTTGACGGTTAGGTCAGGACACTGGATGTTTGGTTATATCGAGTAATGGAATCTATTACGGAATTCGATATAGGAACACCATATTTGGTTATATCGAGTAAAGGGTATTGGAATTCTTCTATTACGGAATTCGATATAGGAATACCAGGGCACTGGTTATATCGAGTAATAGAGATTATGGTTCCATCCTTTACGGAATTCGATATAGGAATACCACATCTGGAAACCGGGATCCCTAGACTAGGATTGAGTCTAGTCTAAAACGTGGAGTCACGAGCTTGAGTGACAATTATATTGATTGATATTGATTGATGTTGATTATGTTCCTGAATATGGTTCATGTCCTTTTATGTTCCGGATATTGGTACATATTTAGAATAGAAATTATTCTTGATACTGATCATGTTCCAGATGGTGGTCCATGTTTAGAATATGAGTTATTCTGGATATTGATTATGTTCCTGATATTGGTACATGTTTAGAATAGAAGTTATTCTTGAGCTTGATTTATGTTCCTGATATGGGTACATGCTTAGAATAGAATTTATTCTTGATATTGAATTATGTTCCTGATTAGGGTACATGTTTAGAATATGAATTATTCTTGTTATTGATTCCTGTCATGATTTTGATACATGATATGAGTTGCTGGTATATGCTTTTATATTGTTTATATGATTGCATGTATACATGATTTATACTGGGATATTTATATCTCACCGGAGTTATCCGGCTGTTGTCTTGTTTGTATGTGTGCATGGCAACAGGTGGGCTAGGATCAGGGTCAAGAAGAGAACGAGGCTGGACTAGATAGCGTGGAGATCCGGACTTTGAAGCAACTTAGGGTTCAGCACTGACTTATAGTTGAACCTAGTCGGATTATTGTAGATCATACAATAATTGTATGTTATGTTTAATATGTAATTTGAATTTAATTACATTATGTTACCGCTGTGTCATTTAAAAAAAATAATAAAATTTTAGACCCTGTTTATTATACTTGATTATTTATTCCTAAATACGATTAAGGAATGAATTAGCTTCCGGGTCCCCACAACAGGTGGTATCAGAGCTGTAGGTCCTTGAACTGTAGGTTCCTTAGCACTGAGATAGAAAAGAGTGAGCGGGGTAGACTGAGTTTTCTTTCCTGCTTTTGATTGCTAGCATGTGATATAGTATTATGTTGATTTACATTGAGTATGCTAGCATGCCAGCATGTTTTATTGCGTTTAAATGTACGTTACCTGAATATCTGAATTGATTTGGTAATATATCTGATTTGAAAATAAATCAGAACCAATTTTGATCAGAAGGTAAGCTGATCAGAAAGGGATTGAGATTGATTATCTCCTGTGATTACTGACTCCTGTGATCATCATATATACCTCGTAGAAGAATTTTAGAAAGGGGTAGTACTTCGTCTGATCAGATAGATGTATCAGAAATTCAGATGAAAACTAAATTGAAAGAGTTTCAGTTATTTCAGCCGCCGATTCTGAGTGGTATCGGGACGTCTGAAGAGTATGAGAACTGGGGTGATGACATAGAAATACTGTTTGAATTACTCGATTGTACAGATGAACAGAGAGTTAAACTGGTATTCCCTCAGTTACGAGAAGCTGCCAGAAGTTGGTACTAGAACTGAGAGGTTCCCGAGGATTTCAGGGAGCTGGATCATCTGGATAGGGTGATCAAGGAACAGACCCAGGACACACTTGATGATATAGTGGCAGGTATTGTTCCTCTATGATTATGATGCATATGTATTGATATATACTAATGCAATCGGTATGATTAGCCTGGATTGGGTGGCACTGATATACGCTTTACCTGTTGAGTCTGTATCTACTGTAGTATTGTTTTTTTACCTTTTTGGGGAAATAATTTGATATCAGTGATATTATGTGATTTGTTGTATACTGCAGTAAGTTGAGAATGGGATGGAATTAGAATAGATTGTACTTGTATTGTCGGATGATGCCTGCATGATTGATATTGATATATCGAACAAGTACAGATTTATTATAGAGTCTTGCCAGGAGATGGTAAGATTCGGACCTGAAATGGCCAAGGAATAAATGATATACGGTAAGGATTCTTGATTTTGAATTCCTTGATATCTGTATTGTTTATGATTCGATGATTATCGAAAGGAATGGAGTAATTCCTTATGTATTCAGTTGATGACTGAAGTTGAGCTTATCAGGGATTGATTTACTAATAGCAGGAAGTTTGCTATAGTCTTTCAGATGAGATTTTAGGTTGTCCTGTATCCGGAAGAGTGATTTCAGCCTTGATTTGATTCCAGGTATTGGTTTCATTTTAGAATTTCTTATAGACTGATACTGATTGAACTGAAAGAATTGAGATATCAGTTGAAAGAATTATTGCCCGAGAGTTAGAGGTACATTTGATTATATGTTTCTCTGGAAAATACTTCAGTTCCGATTATGGGTTGATGAATCATGTGTTCAGCAATATTCTGAAGACATTATGCTCGTTTTGTCTATGACATTTTGATATATTCGCAACGTATGATTGAATTGAATATTCTGGGAACTGTGATTGTGGTATACAGAATTGCTCGGATATGAATCTCGATTGTGACAGATTGTACTCAGAGTCTATGATATCTGAAGATAGTATACTGACTGAATTATAGTACTGTTGAGACAGGGATCAGTGACTGAGAATGACATTGAATATGGTAGAATTTCCGAGATGTCAGAAATGTCAGAGATTGTGTCTTATGCAGTCATTAGATCAGCATTGTGTACTGATATTCTGAATCTGATATGATATTATTATCACTCTGAGTCTGTATTTGATATCGATTGTTATGAAGCGTTGAGATTATATACAGTTTAGTGGGGTCAGAACTGATTTTGAAGATTAAAGCAGTTCAGAAGTTTGATCAGACTGTTGAGAACTTGATTTTGATAGTTAGAACCGTGTGTCAGAGCCGATTACCAGGTAGGTAATATTTTATTTTATATTATTAGCTGATTTGTTTGTGTCAGATATTCGGATTCGAATGGCTGGTATTGTCAGATGCCCACAGTAGTAGATTCAGTACTATTCTGGTAACGGGAAATGTGTGATAATTCGAATGGACAGTTTTGATATAAACAAATGAAATCAGTTATGTCAGAATTGTATTGAAATGTCTAAATCGCTGACTGATGAAGACAGAAAGATAGAAACAAAGAGGTTGATTATCTTGATTATTGATTCTTAAATAGAAATGGGAGTACATTTCTATGGATCTGGTGATGGAATCACCGAAATTTTGTCAAGATTGTACCAGTAGGTAGTTATGATTGAACGATTGTTCAAATCATCCTATGTTATATTGTACAGGATGACGTACAAATATGACCAGACGACTAAGAAGTATGTCCGAAAATGGGTTAGATTGTATTAAATGCCAGGATTGATTTTATCAGACTGTGATTTTCGTTTGATTTTGTACGTTTGGCTGAGTATATATCATGATTTTCATCTATGATTTATAGATTGAAAGATAGTCGGAGAGAACTATCTAAACACTAGAGGATATCCAGGAACTGTAGTGCTGGAATTTAGCACTAATTGACATGATTCATTGTTACTTGTGAATTATTGTACAATAATAGCTATCAGATGAGTATCGAAATAGCTTTAGTCGAAATATTGTACAATGAGAACTGCGGTTTTTCTTCATGTGGGGATGATGTTGCAGTGTTACCTGAGATCGGATTTGATAGGATCATAAATCTGATAAGGAAAATGAAACTGATTCAGAGGGAAATGAGGATAGCTCAGAATACATAGATTAACCAAGCCAACGTCGGACGATGACTGTTGATATTTGAAACCGAAGATTGAATATATCTTTGACTGAGATTAACAAATTTGGTAACAGATGATGATATTAAATTATTATGGAACTGTTGCACTGGTGATTGGTATATACGGATTTTGTATAGCCATTATTTTGAGGTTGATTCTATCACGAGTGATTTCGTGGATATGAGTTTATTGCAGTTTTGTATATCTCCTTCTTATATCTGATTTGAGATATGACATGATTATCTGTATTCCACGAATTGATTGATTGTGATTTCGAGGACGAAATCGTATCTTAGAGGGGGAGAAATGTAAGGCCCAAGATAATAAAGATGATATTATTTTAATCCGAGAGTATATAATTGGAAGCTTTTGGAGTGTGGAATTATATTCCAAGATGTTTGCAATTATTTAGGATTGAATTTGAATTAAAAAAAGTTGTGAGGACCACATTGCAAATAGTAAAGATTTCAGGGGCTAAAAGGCAATTAATGGAATTGAGTGGGACACTTGTCCTCACCATGCAAATTGATATAAAATGTTCATTCCTTCACAAACGAATTCAGCCAAGGAACCGAGAAGAATTCTAGGAAATCTCACGAGACTTTATTTTGATATAAATTGCGATTTTGCAAGATCCGTCTATCAGAATTTGATTCCGGACACAGTACTGTACTCCTCTTGCTACGAGCTACAACTGGACGTAAGTTTTATTGAGTTTTGGTATCATTTGAAAATATGATGTTGTAGGAATTTGATATGATTCATATATGATGTTATTGACATGTTAGACATCATAGAATTGAAGTCAGATCAGAGAACCGACTGATTATGGAATTATTATGAATTTCTGATTATATTGATTGAGAATTGAATAGATTTGGATTATAGATTGATTACAAATTGTATCGGATATGTGTTATGATTTGTAATTAATATCTGGTGATATGGTATTGACGGGAAACTAAGATTGTGCCGTTATGCCGCTGATTTGAGTTAATTCAGATTAATCAGATTCAGAGTTGAATTGAGAATAAAATATTGATATTATGATTCTTGATATATCGTTTCAGATTTACAGAGACAGTCTTGAGTTCAGAACTTCGATTGCTTTAGACCGAGACTATAAACGAAAGGTATAAATTAATGTTGAGTTGGGATTGCACAACTCGAGGGAGGTTTGACTCGAGTTTCCCTAAATCACATACTTTACCTTATTGCATTGATATTTGCATTAAGTTGATTGATGTACTTGTTCTCTTGATATTAGATGACAGGTATTAGATGAGTTAGCTTGTGACAGAAGTGCCGGATAGTGGTGGTATCGCCACGGCACATTGCACGATGTCTCAAGATAGGATGTTGGCGATAGAGCTACAGTCCTTGACGGTTAGGTCAGGACACTGGATGTTTGGTTATATCGAGTAATGGAATCTATTACGGAATTCGATATAGGAACACCATATTTGGTTATATCGAGTAAAGGGTATTGGAATTCTTCTATTACGGAATTCGATATAGGAATACCAGGGCACTGGTTATATCGAGTAATAGAGATTATGGTTCCATCCTTTACGGAATTCGATATAGGAATACCACATCTGGAAACCGGGATCCCTAGACTAGGATTGAGTCTAGTCTAAAACGTGGAGTCACGAGCTTGAGTGACAATTATATTGATTGATATTGATTGATGTTGATTATGTTCCTGAATATGGTTCATGTCCTTTTATGTTCCGGATATTGGTACATATTTAGAATAGAAATTATTCTTGATACTGATCATGTTCCAGATGGTGGTCCATGTTTAGAATATGAGTTATTCTGGATATTGATTATGTTCCTGATATTGGTACATGTTTAGAATAGAAGTTATTCTTGAGCTTGATTTATGTTCCTGATATGGGTACATGCTTAGAATAGAATTTATTCTTGATATTGAATTATGTTCCTGATTAGGGTACATGTTTAGAATATGAATTATTCTTGTTATTGATTCCTGTCATGATTTTGATACATGATATGAGTTGCTGGTATATGCTTTTATATTGTTTATATGATTGCATGTATACATGATTTATAATGGGATATTTATATCTCACCGGAGTTATCCGGCTGTTGTCTTGTGTAGTAGCCCGAATTCCAAATTGGGTAATTAACGGATTAATGGTGATTAAGAAGGTTTAATGTGTAATTTTGACCGTGGTCATGATCGGACGGATCGAAGATGGTTCGGTAGCACCGAAGAGTTCGGACGATCCGAAGTGAGTTCGGTGGATCCGATCATGAGGTGTCAAGAGTTGATCGACACGTCAGTTTACATGCAAGTTCGGAAGATCCGAAGTGTAGGTTCGGTGGATCCGATCATGAGGTGTCAAGAGCCGATGGAGACGTAGGAGTTCGGACGTTCCGAAGTGTGTTCGGTGGATCCGAACATAGCCTATAAATAGTGCTCGGATTTCCTCATTTTGCATTGCAAATTCTTGAAGTGTGTCTCATATTTGAGAGGGTTGGAAGGTTTCTAGGGTTAGTTTGTCGGTCGAGCGTTAGCCAAGAGCTGCCAGGATTGGTAGCGTAGCGACGCCTGAGTTTCGAGGCAATCGACATCAAAGGGCTGTCGACGGACGAAGGTAAACCCTAAACCTTTGGTAGTACTAGGGAGTACTGGTTTTGCTAGTCGAGCGTGGTAGTATTGTTCATTGAGTATGCTTTTGTTGCGTAGGCTTGTTCTAGACCTGATTAGCAGTGTTGCGTAAGGCTAGGCTTGCTGTGATAGAGGTACGAAAGTACTATCCGAGATATCCTGGTTGAGTATACATTCATATATGTGTTGCATGATTATTTGCTGCATTGTTATATGTCATATGATGCATGCTATTATGTCACGAGTTATGATGCATATTGCATTTCATGTTGAGTCGTATCTCCTTCGAGATAGCCTTTACTGTTGAGCTGTATCTCTTTCGAGATAAGCTATATCTTGTGGGGCCGCTCAGCCCTGTCTTGTCTTGTGGACGCATGGACACCGAGAGTACACAGTGGCCGACGGGTCGGGAGGGCTTCGGTGATCCGGGACATTTAGGTCCACGTCTGTTCTTGTAGTGGATGCAGTGACCCAGAGGAGTACCGCGCGGCACTATCCACTTGGCGCCTCTAGACTGAGCATTTTGAGATCCTTTGTGATTCCTGTTTCTTGACTACCCTGGTATCATATCATAGCATGTGCATTTCATATAGGTCTGTATACTCATGCTTTTGTACTGGGCGTTCTTATCGCTCACGTCCTCGGTTTTGTTTATCTTGGACACCCCATTCCCACGGGGCAGGCCTCAGGTTGGACAGCTCAGGAGGAGGAGGAGGAGGACGTTGAGTAGCTGGTTGGTTTAGTTTATCGGTACTATTTTGTTTCGATTTGGTTGTACTGGATATTTTAGTTTGAGTTATTCTAGACTTCGATTGGGTTGTATAACCATTATTTGTTGACTGTTTCCGCAATTATCTCTGATTGTTGTTAATTAGGTTAATTGCATGCTTAGTTCTTGATTAGTAGGTGATTCTGGAACGGGTCACTACATCTTGTTTGTATGTGTGCATGGCAACAGGTGGGCTAGGATCAGGGTCAAGAAGAGAACGAGGCTGGACTAGATAGCGTGGACATCCGGACTTTGAAGCAACTTAGGGTTCAGCACTGACTTATAGTTGAACCTAGTCGGATTATTGTAGATCATACAATAATTGTATGTTATGTTTAATATGTAATTTGAATTTAATTACATTATGTTTCCGCTGTGTCATTTAAAAAATAAAAAATAAAATTTTAGACCCTGTTTATTATACTTGATTATTTATTCCTAAATACGATTAAGGAATGAATTAGCTTTCGGGTCCCCACATTAAATGCCTAGCAGCATCGCTTACGTGATTCCCTAGGTATCACATGATAGTGCCTGCAAGAACCATTCAATTATGGTTAGCGTACATTACGGTCCCTTCAACTCATATATCCCGACCGATTCGACAACCATTGGTTTATCGAGAGTTGTCAATGAATCGATACTATGTGTCATGTCGTAGTTGCATCAATGGTGTAATCTATGAAACCCCTTTCATAATTACCACCATACTCTGATCAGAGATTTCAAACTACATACACATGAGAACACATAGGATATCCATACCCGAAGGTAAGTGGTGAATCCCCGACTACAATGCATCGACTCCTATATGTTTCGACAGAACACCCAACCTTGCCACCTGATGACCCCATGAGAGTCGGTAAACAAGTCAAAGTGTAATTCTAGCACATAGAGTCTCAATGTTGTCCCGGGTCATAAGGACTAATGGTGTACAACCATAAACTAGGACTTTCCACTCGATAAGTGAGAACCACTTGAAAAGTCCTTTTATGGATGGTTGTTCAATGCACTCTACCAGGAGCACCTATCTGCATGCTCGGACATCACAATGTCCCCTACCAATGAAACAGTGTACTCACATCGCAAATACTAGTCTCGAACTCTAGCGGCCAATATCCTTCTTAGCGGCGGCTGAATCGACTAGGAACTGTTTAAAATATACAGTATTCCAAATATGAGTTTCATGATACTCATCATATGAGCATCTCATATTCTTTCTACTATTTGTATATTCAAGGGCTTTATCTATGCAACTAACATGGGTATACAGATAAAGATTTGCCAAAACAATAATTTCAAATTTTATTAAAATAAAGATTGCTTATACATAGAGTTTCATTGTAAACACTCGGCCAACACTTGGCTCGACGGGCACCTACTCTAACAAATAATTATTTCCAATTGGGTTCTACAAGGCCCAATTTTATTTAATTAATTCAACACTTGAATTAATTTAATTATTTGGACTCTACAAGGCCCACTAGTGTTTAATTAATTCAATCACAATTTTCAAATACATTATTTATTTGGCCAACTTTTAATTTAGGAACACATTCATAAATTAAAAGTTACATTTCTCTCATAGAATTCATACTTCTATTTTTCTTTACGCTTATAAACTCATTTATAAGCCGTTCAACACATTGAACTATTTTACTTCCCAAAGGAATCTAGAAAGCTAGTACTTGTGTGGCCCTCAATGGTTCATTGATACAACTAGCCCTGGGTTCACATCTCCATGTGATTCGGACTAAACATGTCCTTATACGAGCATAACCCAATTGCTCCGTTCTTAATTATCAACTCCTTGATAATAAAAATGTCAGAACTCAAGTCTGATAGTACCCAACCAATCATGTTAAACGCCTAACAGTATCGCTTACATGATTTTCTAGGTATCAAATGATAGTGCCTGGAAGAACCATTCAATTATGGTTAGCGTACAGTACGGTCCCTTCAACTCATATATCCCGACCGATTTGACAACCATTGGTATATCGAGAGTTGTCAATGAATCGATACTATGTGTCATGTCGTAGTTGCATCGTTGGTGTAATCTATGAAACCCCTTTCATAATTACCACCATACTCTGATCAGAAATTTCAAACTACATACACATGATATCACATAGGATATCCATACCCGAAGGTAAGCGGTGAATCCCCGACTACAATGCATCGACTCCTATATGTTTCGACAGAACACCCAACCTTGCCACCTGATGACCCCTTAAGAGTCGGTAAACAAGTCAAAGTGTAATGCTAGAATATATGACGTGAATCTTGACACGAATAAATAGCAAACACGATTAAAAATAAATCGCACCCTCTATTCAATTACGATATTAAGATTCGTGTGTTTTTCCCGATCTTTTGAATCAAGTAATATGTGATATTCACCTCTAAACTAGCAAGAGTTTAGCAACAAATAAACACGAGGATAAACAATCGAAAACTATACGAACCTTCGAAGAACTTTGCCTACGACAATCCGCACAAGCAACGATCGACAAACGCCACAAAGTTAAAAACTTTGATAAGTTTGATTTGATTTGACAAAGCTTAGCTTTGAAAAAGTTGAGAGAAAAATTCTCAAAAGTTTGATAAACTCAAAATATTATGTGTATGGTGTGTAATTTTTCGTCCAACATAGTCAATATATCAAAAGATATCAAAAATCTAGTCTCCCAAAATAATAAAACTCTAGAAAAGGAAAACAAATCCGCGCAGACAACAGAGGACACGGACCCCATGCAGACGTCCGTAGACGGGTCCGTGTACATACTGTAAAACTCTTCAATCGGGATCAAGCGACACGGACCCCGTGCTCACCTCCGTGTACGGGTCCGTGTAGGCACTGTATTCGCCAACTTCAAAGGGCACGGACCCCGTGCCTGGGTCCGTCTCCAGGTCCGTGCAGGCACTGTAAAAACCCTTTCCAGCTTGTGAAAGACACGGACCCCGTGTGCAGGTCCGTGTACTGGTCCGTCCAGACTCGGTCAGCAACACCAATGTTTGAACGACTTTCCGTTGGCCTCCAAACGTGCTCCCATGCATCACGACCTCTTCAGGCTTACTCATGACTCCTTGTAGCGCCTCCTTGAATCTCTTTACTCGACCCCTCGTGATTGGTCCCTCCGGCAACTGCAAAGGATCCCATGCTTTCCTTGGGACGTCCACGTTCGCATCATCCTCCCCTTCTTGAAAAGGATTTGTCCTCAAATCTTGCTCATCACCTACATCAAACAACGACAAATCACTAACATTAAATGTAGAACTTACGTTGTACTCACCTGGCAAGTCGAGTTTGTAGGCGTTGTCATTGATCCTCTCAAGTACTTGAAATGGTCCATCGCCTCTAGGTAATAGCTTTGAGCGTCGCTTCTCCGGAAACATCTCCTTCCTCAAGTGTAGCCACACCCAATCGCCCTTCTCGAATACCACCTTCTTTTTTCCCTTGTTAGCTTGCTTGGCATATTGCTCATTTCGCTTCTCAATATTAGCTTTTACCTTCTCATGCAAACTCCTAACGAATTCAGCCTTCTTTTTGCCGTCTAAGTTTAACCTTTCACTCACAGGTAAAGACATCAAATCCAACGGAGTCAAAGGATTAAAACCGTATACAATTTCAAATGGTGAATAGCTAGTAGTGGAATGCACACAACGATTATACGCAAATTCAACAAATGGCAAGCAATTTTCCCAATTCTTTAAGTTCTTCTTGAGAATAGCACGTAATAAAGTTCCTAACGTCCTATTAACTACCTCAGTTTGACCATCAGTCTGAGGATGACAGGTCGTAGAAAACAGTAATTTAGTGCCAAGTTTAGCCCACAGTGTTTTCCAGAAATAACTTAGGAATTTAAAATCACGGTCCGACACAATGGTCCTAGGCATGCCATGTAGCCTAACAACTTCTCTAAAGAATAGGTCCGCAATATTAGATGCATCATCAGTCTTGTGACAAGCAATGAAGTGTGCCATTTTAGAAAACCTATCCACCACAACAAATATAGAGTCCCTCCCCTTCTTTGTCCTAGGTAATCCCAAAACAAAGTCCATAGATATATCAACCCAAGGTTCGCTAGGGACGGGAAGTGGTGTTTATAATCCATGTGGTAGTGTCCTAGACTTAGCTTGTCTACAAGTTATGCACTTCTCACAAATACGCTCAACATCACGCTTCATGTGTGGCCAATAAAAATGTTCATGCAATGCACTTAAAGTCTTAGCCACCCCAAAATGTCCCATTAGGCCACCCCCATGTGCCTCCCTAACAAGTAATTCACGAATCGATGACTTGGGAATGCACAATCTATCCTCTCTAAACAAGAAACCTTTATGCAAGTAGAATTTATCATGTGGACCATGCATACAAGTTTCAAACACTTCCTTAAAATCATCATCTAGCACATACAACTCTTTAACAAGTTCAAACCCCAATATTTTAGATTCCAAAGTAGAGAAAAGTACATACCTCCGTGATAGCGCGTCGGCCACTACGTTTTCCTTACCTTGCTTATACTTGATCATGTAGGGGAATGTCTCTATGAAGGCCACCCACTTAGCATGCCTCTTGTTCAGCTTTTGTTGCCCCTTAAGGTGCTTAAGAGACTCATGATCCGTGTGAATCACAAACTCTTTAGGCCTCAAGTAGTGCTGCCACGTCTCTAGGGTCCTCACAAGTGCGTAGAACTCCTTATCATACGTGGGATAGTTCAATGCCGCTCCATTGAGCTTCTCGCTAAAGTATGCCACCGGCCGCCCTCCTTGCATCAACACTCCACCAATACCTACACCTGATGCATCACATTCAATTTCAAAAGTATTAGCAAAATCAGGTAAGACAAGTAAAGGAGCATTAATCAACTTTTGCTTAATGATATTAAAGGACTTCTCTTGCTCCTCGCCCCAACAGAATGGAACGTTCTTCTTGATGACCGCCGTCATCGGTGCCGCCAATGTGCTAAAATCCTTGACAAACCTCCTATAGAAGCTTGCAAGACCATGAAAACTTCGAACTTGACCAACAGTAGTAGGCGTTGGCCAATCTCGAATGGCACTTACCTTGTCTTCATCAACTTGTATACCTTGTGAACTCACAACGAAACCAAGAAACACAAGTTTGTTTGTACAAAAATCACACTTCTTTTAGTTAGCATACAAATTTTCAGCCCTTAATGTGATTAGCACAAGTTTCAAGTGTTTAACATGCTCTTCAAGATTCTTGCTATACACTAGGATATCATCAAAGTAAACCACAACAAATTTACCTATATGTGCACGCAAGACATGATTCATCAACCTCATAAAGGTGCTAGGTGCATTAGTTAAACCAAAAGGCATAACCATCCACTCATACAACCCATATTTAGTTTTGAAAGCAGTTTTCCACTCATCACCTTCTCTCATCCTAATTTGGTGATACCCACTCCGTAAGTCAATTTTACTAAAGATGCAAGACCCATGAAATTCATCTAACATATCATCTAGTCTAGGTATGGGATGCCTATACTTAATGGTTATGTTATTGATTGCTCTACAGTCGACACACATACGCCATGAGCCATCTTTCTTAAGGACTAGCAAAACAGGCACCGCACAAGGTGACATGGACTCACGCACATAACCTTTATCTAATAACTCACTTACCTGCCTTTGTAGCTCCTTAGTCTCCTCCGGATTGCTCCTATAAGCTGGACGGTTCGGCAAGGCACTCCCGGGCACCAAATCAATTTGGTGCTCAATTCCCCTCAATGGTGGTAAGCCTTGAGGTAGCTCCTCCGGAAATACATCGTCAAATTCCTGCAATAGTGAAACAACAATGCTCGGAAGGGATCCGGCTATATCACTTGTGTTAAGGAGGATCTCCTTGTAAAGAATTAACACAAGTGGCTCATGTGTGTGCAACAAGTGTTTTACCTCACCTTTTTGGGCCATATAAGAATTCTTTTTGGCCTCTTTCCTCTCTTTTTCTTTTCCCTCATTTTCTTTCCTCTCTTTTTTTGTTTTTGTGGCTATCTCACTCTTTTGATCACTCTTTTTTTCAGCCACTTCATTTTTGTTTTCAAAGGCCATCTCACTTTTTAGTTCACTCTTTTTTTCGGCCTCATCTCTCTTTTTCTTTTTCAAGTGGTCCTCCAATACTTGCTTTGGGGACAATGGAAGTAAGACAACAGTTTCTTTTTTCAAGACAAACGAGTACTTATTTTTGAACCCATCGTGAGTCACTCGCCTATCAAATTGCCATGGCCTACCCAACAAGATATGACAAGCATGCATGGGCACCATGTCACACAAAACCTCATCTTTGTACTTCCCAATTGAGAATGACACTAGAACTTGCCTATTAACCCTCACTTCCGCACAATCGTTCAACCATTGAAGCCTATATGGTTGAGGATGTTTTATTGTAGGCAACCCCAATTTTTCAACCATCTCAACACTAGCCACATTGGTGCAACTACCCCCATCGATGATTACATTGCACACCTTACCATTCACAAAACATCTAGTATGGAACAAGTTCTCTCTTTGGTTAACTTCCTCATCTTTGACTTGGGCACTCATGATTCGCCTAGTCACTAGAGCTTCTCCTACAACCGCCCCATATCCCTCATCGGGATCCTCCAACTCCGGCATATCATCATCACTACCCTCGCCATCCCCCTCACTTTGAGACTCATACTCACCATAATCATTTAAGAACATGACTCTCTTATTAGGACAATCACTAGAAATATGACCCATCCCTTGACACCTAAAACATCTAACATCTCTAGAGCGATTAGAAGGAGTTTCAGATTTACCTTGGACTCCTTGCTTAGGCGCCTCTTGTTTGGTCTCAAATTTGGGCTTGGCCACCACTTTGCTCTCCTCACGCTTCCCCACATTTGATCTCCAAGAAGATGATGCACCTCCGGTTTGATTTGTGCGGCCAACTCCTCGCCTCTTGAGTTGTTGCTCCACCTTTATGGCCATTTGCACCATCTCGTCTAGATCTAAGTAGTGCCGAAGCTCCACTTGATCTTGGATCTCCCTGTTCAAACCACAAAGAAAACGAGCCATAGTTGCTTCATTATCCTCCTCAGTATTTGCCCTAATCATGAGTACTTCCATCTCCTTATAGTAGTCCTCAACACTCTTCAACCCTTGCCTCAAAGTTTGTAACCTCTTAAACATCTCCCTATAGTAATGGTTAGGCACAAACCTCTTCCTCATTACACTCTTCATCTCATCCCAAGATTCAATAGGCCTCTCATTATACTTTCTTTTAGTGGTCACTAATTGATCCCACCAAATGAGAGCATAGTCTAAGAATTCAACCACCGCCAACCTCACCTTCTTTTGTTCGGAGTAGTGGTGACATGCAAATACGAACTCTACCCTCTTTTCCCATTCTAGGTATGCCTCCGGGTCAGATTTCCCATGGAATGAAGGGATCTTCATCTTAATGCTACCCATGTGACCATCTTCCCTAGTCTCCTCATATCTACCCCGCATGGCTTCCCTTCTTCCTCTACCAAATCCTCTATCTCTCCCATTCCTACCCCAATTCTCATTTTGACTCTCATCGCCTCCTCCTAGATCATACTCCTCATCATCTCTACCCAAATCTCTAGGCTTAGGCTTACCCCCACTAACACTAACCTCAAGTTTACCCAACCTCTCATGCAACGACTCCATTTGGGTCGCCATCGCTCTACTAAAATCCCCAAACAACGCATCTAGATGAGCTTTAGACACCCCCGAATTCGAACTATCTCCTACCTCCCTCTCCATTTAATTTCAAAGTTGTACCTGCAAGAAAAGGTTAGTAGAAATAAAATAATCCTCACCCAAATGCTCACGATCACTCCAAAGAAATTCACTCGTCTTTTACCTCTTTATTTGTATGCTCACAACAAATACTCACCGTTCACTCCAAAGAAAAGTCACTCTCACTCAAGTGTATCACTCGAATTTTGAAAGCTCTCTTGGAAGTGCTCAAGCTTTGTATTGTGGGTATATCAAACAATCAAAGTTCAAACTTGTGAACAAATGCGACCGACTCACTTGGACTGTGTAGACAAGCAATTCGAATATAAATATATATATATATATTTTTTTTTTTGACTGTGTGAGACAATTGAATATGACTCTATGAAGACAATAGAACAATATATCAAAAAGAAATAATGGTGAATTTTCGGAATTTTTGTATTTTTTTTTTTTTTTTTTTTTGCTCTTTGAATTCCGAAAATTCAAAAGAAAAAAAAAGGACTCAAAATTTCGTGTATCACAGATTCACGAAAAAAATACGAAGAACGATAGAACAAAACAGATCTGAAAATATTCGAAGAAATAATACAGATCTGCAATTTAAGAACAAGATAATTTACTTGAATTCAATAAACCTAAAGCTCTGATACCAAATGACGTGAATCTTGACACGAATAAATAGCAAACACGATTAAAAATAAATCGCACCCTCTATTCAATTACGATATTAAGATTCGTGTGTTTTTCCCGATCTTTTGAATCAAGTAATATGTGATATTCACCTCTAAACTAGCAAGAGTTTAGCAACAAATAAACACGAGGATAAACAATCGAAAACTATACGAACCTTCGAAGAACTTTGCCTACGACAATCCGCACAAGCAACGATCGACAAACGCCACAAAGTTAAAAACTTTGATAAGTTTGATTTGATTTGACAAAGCTTAGCTTTGAAAAAGTTGAGAGAAAAATTCTCAAAAGTTTGATAAACTCAAAATATTATGTGTATGGTGTGTAATTTTTCGTCCAACATAGTCAATATATCAAAAGATATCAAAAATCTAGTCTCCCAAAATAATAAAACTCTAGAAAAGGAAACAAATCCGCGCAGACAACAGAGGACACGGACCCCGTGCAGACGTCCGTAGACGGGTCCGTGTACATACTGTAAAACTCTTCAATCGGGATCAAGCGACACGGACCCCGTGCTCACCTCCGTGTACGGGTCCGTGTAGGCACTGTATTCGCCAACTTCAAAGGGCACGGACCCCGTGCCTGGGTCCGTCTCCAGGTCCGTGCAGGCACTGTAAAAGCCCTTTCCAGCTTGTGAAAGACACGGACCCCGTGTGCAGGTCCGTGTACTGGTCCGTCCAGACTCGGTCAGCAACACCAATGTTTGAACGACTTTCCGTTGGCCTCCAAACGTGCTCCCATGCATCACGACCTCTTCAGGCTTACTCATGACTCCTTGTAGCGCCTCCTTGAATCTCTTTAGTCGACCCCTCGTGATTGGTCCCTCCGGCAACTGCAAAGGATCCCATGCTTTCCTTGGGACGTCCACGTTCGCATCAATATAGAGTCTCAATGTTGTCCCGGGTCATAAGGACTAATGGTGTACAACCATAAACTAGGACGTTTCCACTCGATAAGTGAGAACCACTTGGAAAGTCCTTTACGGAGTGTTGTTAAGTGCACTCTACCAGGAGCACCTATCTGCATGCTCGGACATCACAATGTCCCCTACCAATGAATCATGGTACTCACATCGCAGATACTAGTCTCGAGCTCTAGCGGCCTATATCCTTTTTAGTGGCGTCTGAATCAACTAGGAACCGTTTAGAATATACAGTATTACAAATATGAGTTTCATGATAGTCATCATATGAGCATCTCATATTCTTTCTACTATTTGTATATTCAAGGGCTTTATCTATGCAACTAGCATGGGTATACAGATAAAGAACTGCCAAAACAATAATTTCATATATTATTAAAATAAATATTGTTTATACATAGAGTTTAAACATGATCCCTCGGCCAACACTTGGCTCGACGGGCCCCTACTCTAACAAGATAAAGCAGGCAACGCAGGTCTAAAAGCAAAAGACCCTTCAGTAGATTCAAGAATAACAACTCCGGCAAGGGTCTGAGATTCAGAGCAATAGATGTTGTGGTAACAGAAGCAGCAGTTGGTTTAAAGACTGAGGTGGCTTCTGGAAACACTTGCCGCAATGGGACAACGTCTAAATCAGCAATTGCTGTTGTTTTCTTGATGCGAAGGAGAGTGCGAGCCTTCTTCTGACTTGGAGTTGCTGGTAGAGATTCCTTGGAGGGAGCAGCAAACTCCTCAGATACTGTTTTGTGAGAATTAGTGGAGATAACCACTCTTTTCCTTTTGATTATCTTCTTAGGTTTTTGAGCCTTAGTTTGTGCATCTCCAACCTCCTTTTTCATAGAAATAAATTCAGCCACAGTTGGCTTTGGCCTTAGCGCAAGCACATTGTCAGCATCAGCCATTGTGACGTATGAGGCGTTCTGTTTATTAGTAAAAGAAAAACCAACATCCTTGAGCATTGTTCAGATCTGCACAGCAAAACAAAATTTTTTTCAAACAATCATATCCGTCATGATTTTGAAAAGAAATCAACTCCTGTCCACCTTATACCCAGAAGTGATGGCGATCATCACCTGAACTTTTTTCTTGGTCAGCCGATCAAACGTTCCGGCATTCACCAACAGTGCTTTTGCGACAATGTCAGCAAGCATTTCAAATTCTATCTTCAAAAGCTTCTTAAAACAGGATGGAGAGAGTTCCTCTCCAGAAGCTGAGAAATTGAGTAGGGAAGTAGACATTTCCTCCTTAGAAATGCCAGAAAATTCAGAGAAACCAGAACAAGGCAAAAAGAAAGTAGATCCCAATAAGGCACCGTCGATGGAAATAGATGCGTTCCCTTGAGAATAGATGATTTATCCTTCTAGTACAGTTGCCTTGGCATAGAAATCCAAAAGAGCAGTTTTGTAGATATTGGCAGGTGCTTCCAAAAATTTTCTGAGACCGTTCATCCTTGATAGTTAGGACAGAAGCAAAGATAACTTGATAAGCGCTCAAAGTGTAACTCCGGCCATTTCTGTAAACAAGATAAATTTGAAGTAAGATCTGTAAGAGAAATGTGAGCAAGAGAAATCAGTAGCTGGTAGGCAAAAGTATGGAAGCGTAAAAGTAACATTAAATGAAAGAGGCAGTTAATATTCAAAAATGTACAGCCGTCAGTGAAACATAAGGACACGTGTCAATATGTTTGCGGTTGAGTATTTGAAAAGTTAAACAGAGGGTGTCAGAGAAACTAATGATTTTAAAATTTTGAAAGGTAATTAAAAGAGCGGGCTGTCCAATTGGTTACTGAAAATATTCAGAAGAGGGTTTGTTGTTTTATGATAATATCTACTGGACGTCATAATGTTTTGAAATATTTTCAGCACTTGGATACAAAACCAGTAGACACATTGTTTTATCGAAAAGACAAACATCCTTTATAATTCTGACAAAGCACGAAAATAAAAGTCTGAAAATGATATTGTTCCTCCTTAATTAATGCAACTAATAAATGCAAAGATACGAAATCTGAGGGAATGACAGATGATTCTTGGTATTCGTGTACGCGGATGGATGTCTCTTCAGCTTACCGAAACTCTAAATAAGTGCCTGCAATTTCACAAACTAAGTCATTTATACTTTTATCAAATCAAATGGGTAGAACAAGTAATCTTTCGGAGTCGTCTCCGGAGTCTGAATCAGCAGAGGAGATCCAAAGGCAATTTCCAGCATCTCGTAAGAAAATGTTTGAAGACATCCTTTTCAAGATATGAAGACTTGGAAGAAATCCTCGGTTTATAATATGAACAATCAGTTAGATTGTTCGAAATTATTAGGACTAAGCCGTCGAATCATCTCTTCCACAACCACAATCATTCGAAGAGAGGGGTTCCAAGCAGTCCTTAGTTAGATTCCTGCTGAAGTACTTTCACTACAAGAAAAAGGCCATACAACAACACACCTACGACAACGGTTTTTTTGCAAAACCGTTGTCGTAGAGTTTTTAACAACGGTTTTAGCCAAAACCGTTGTCTTTTTGTGATCAAAGACAACGGTTTTAAACAACTGTTGTCTTTGGGGGGTCAAAGACAACGGTTTTAGGGTCAATAACAACGGTTCATAGAACTGTTGTCTATTAGCGTGTTTTTTTTGAGCTACGACAACGGTTTTTAAAAACCGTTGTCTATTAGCGTGTCATTTTAGGCCTACGACAACGGTTTTTAAAAACCGTTGTCTATTAGCGTTTTTTTTTTTTGCCTACGACAACGGTTTTTAAAAACCGTTGTCTATTAGCGGTTTTTTTTCGAGCTACGACAACGGTTTTTAAAAACCGTTGTCGTAGAATTTTTAAAATATTTTTTAGCGTGTATTTTTGGACAATCGACAACGGTTTAAGAAATCACAAAGGAAATTAGCGACGGTTTTAGCGACGGAATAGGACAAAAGACAACGTAAATTAGCGACGGTTTGATATATACCGTCGCTAAACCCCTTTTAGCGACGGTTTAGCCATCACCCGTCGCTAATTTCAAAAAATTCGCTCCCGCCTGGTTTTCCCTCCATTTGTAGCGACAGCTTATATACCGTCGCTAAATTCCTATTAGCGACGGTTGAGCTCTATCCCGTCGCTAATTTCAAAATTCAATCACGCCTGGTTTTCCCTCCATTTGTAGCGACATTTTTATATATACCGTCGCTACATTCATATTTGCGACGGTTTATACAATACCCGTCGCTAATATTAGCGACAGTTTAGACGAAACCCGTCGCAGATTTCAAAAATTCGTTCCCTCCGTTTTCTTCCACCTCTCTCTATAAATACATACAAATTCACTCCATTTTCTTCCACTTCACTTCACCAAACTTAAAATTTTTCTCATTTACACGATTTTACAACTCCATAACACTTAAAAAATTTTTTATCACTTACACAATTTTATCACTTTACAACACTTAAAATTCTTATCTCTTACACGATTTTTTTACCATTTCAAAACAATTAAAATGTTATCTTTTACACGATTTTATCGCTTCACGAAATTAAAGTTTTTATCTCTTACAAGATTGTATCAATTCACAACACAGATTTTTAAAATTCTTAAATTTTTTTTTATTTTTCCTAAAATATTAGCGACGGACCTTAAAACCGTCGCAAATAGCGACGGTATTTCCACATGTGTACTGTCGCTACATATAGCGACGGGTTGCTGAGGAATTCCGTCGTATCCATATTTTGCGACGGTTTTGAAAACCCGTCGCAATACATTAGCGACGGTTTTGAAAAACCGTCGCAAAAAACCGTCGCTAATTTTAGTAGCTTTTTATACCAAAATCGTTGTCGTTGATAGAAAATACAACGGTTTAACACCGTTGCAAAACCGTTGTCGTTGGTAGAAAAGACAACGGTTTAAAACCGTTGTCGTTGAAGACACTTTCGACAACACCCTCAATTACAACAGTCGAAAATGGCCTACGACAACGGATTTTATCCGTTGTCGTTTGGCGAATTTGTTGTAGTGTTTGCACTTGAGTACTTCATTCTGCTGATATCAACAAATCTAGTAGATAAACATATTGTAATAGCTAGTTTTATGAATAAAAAGCTCATTTTTTCATGTCTTTATTAATCTACTGCTTTTATTGAAATGTAAATGTAAATAAGGGATAAGAAAAACTCAATCTGAATAAATCAGAAGACGTTTCTGTTGACTTGCGATTCTTCAACTTCTTCAATATTAAATGAGAGCTGTTTATAACAAAAAGTGTTAAATAACACAAATTCGATATGTCTGATTAAACAAATTTCAGTAGTTACACGATGGTGTCTCCTTAATCTTCTCCAAATAAATCAATGTTAGTCGAATATCATATAACTGATAATATTTAATCAGGATGGTAATATCAATATAATCAAGTAAAGTCAATTAAACCGAGTATATTTCGAAAATAAGAAAACTTATTCTCAGTCAGAGGTTTTGTAAAGATGTCGGCTGCCTATAAATCAGTAGAAACGTATTCCAGACGAATGTACTTCTTTTGCACATGATCTCTAATAAAATGATGTCTGATGTCAATGTGTTTTTTTCTGAAATGAAGTGCTGGATTTTGCGTGATTGCAATAGCACTTGTATTGTCACAGAAGATAGGTGATTCAGAGGCTTGAACTCCATAGTCTTTGATTTGTTGTTGCATCCACAGTATTTGAGAACAGAAGCTTCCAGTAGCAAGGTATTCTGCTTTTACAGTAGATGTAGCTATGGAAGTCTGCTTTTTACTAAACCAGGAGAACAACCTATCACCAAGGAATTGACAAAAACCACTTGTGTTTTTCCTGTCTAGTTTGCAACCTGTATAATCAGCATCTGAATATCCAACAAAATTGAAAGATGAATCATTGGGATACCATAAGCCGACATTTTGAGTTCCCTTTAAGTACTTCAGTATACGTTTCGCAGCAATATAATGATATTGCTTGGGGTTAGATTGAAATCTTGCACAAATGCAAACAACAAATAAAATATCTGGTCTACTGGCAGTAAGATACAATAGTGAGCCAATAAGACCACGATACTGAGTTACCTCTTTTGGAATTACATTTTCATCCTTATCAAGCTTGGTAGATAAGCTCATTGGAGTGGAAGCAGCAGAGCATGCTTCCATACCAAACTTTTTTAGTAGCTCCTTGGTATACTTAGCTTGATTTATGAAAATTCCAGTATCAAGTTGTTTGATCTTTAGTCCTAGGAAGAATGTTAATTCCCCCATCATACTCATTTTGAATTGTTCTTGCATCAATTTGGCAAACTTTGCACACAGTTTGGGGTTAGTTGACCCAAAGTTAATGTCATCAACATAAATCTGCACTAATAGAATGTGCTTATTCTTGATTAAAGTGAACAAAGTCTTGTCTACTGTGCCAATTGTAAATTCATGATTGACAAGGAATTGTTAGAGGGTGTCATACCACGCTCTAGATGCATGTTTTAAACCATACAGGGCTTTATGTAATTTGAATACATGATGTGGTAAGAAATGATCAGTAAAACCTGGAGTGTTGTTCAACGTAGACCTCATCTTGTAGTAGACCATTTATGAAGGCACTTTTCACATCCATTTGATAAACTTTGAAATTCTTAGAAGCAGCAAAGGCTAAAAATATTCTGATAGCTTCAAGCCTTGCTACTGGTGCATAGGTTTCATCATAGTCTATTCCTTCTTCTTGTCTGAAACCTTGGGCCACCAGTCTTGCTTTATTTCTGATCACAGTGCCTTCTTCATTTAGGTTGTTTCTAAATAACCACCGGGTTCCAATTACAGCTTGGTGAGATGGTCTAGGTACTAGAAACCAAACATCATTCCTTTTAAATTGATTCAGTTCTTCTTGCACGGCTTCGATACAGCTTGGATCTAGTGAAACGTCTGCCCTTTTTATTTCTTTAAAAGTACTAAATTTTTTTTTTCTTAAATTTCGGCCAACATGCTACACAAGAAAATATTTTTTTTCTTTTATAAAATATTTTACCCTTTAAAATAAAACATCATCCAACTAGCATTTTAAAAAATCAAGTGAAATAGTCATAAAAATGAAATCGTCACATGTTTTACCAAACCTAAAAAGCAATAAATGTTGAAAAGTGTAGCCCATACTAAACCTCTCAAAATCTCTCAAAAAGCATAAAATAAAATGTCGTAAAAATCTTTAACTTAAAATCGTAAGTTAGAAGCGCTGGTCCTCGGGTTATGTGCACCGACAGTCCAGCAAGTCACTCGTCAAGACCTCCAATAACATAGTTATTTATATCACCTGCATCATACACACCTAGTGAGTCTAAAGACTCAACACGTCATGTTCTTGATAACGAGTAATACGTAATACAGTTAACATATAACAGTGAAAAATACTTATACTTAAAATATTGTTTTCATGAAGATGCATAAACATAAACATAACATTTTCGTAAACATTTTCATGATGCATAAAACTTTTAAATAAAAACATTATTTTCATATTCCTTTTTCATAAACATTTTCATAAACATATCCATGTCATCATCAACATGTTCATATACATATCATCATCAACATATACGTATTCTTTTTTCCTTTCGTTGAATTCAGATCGTTAATTGTGACTTTCGTGTTCGTCTACGTCTACGTCTACGTGTTGGGCGATGGATCCATCTACATGTAACCACAGTACTGGGCGGCGGGGACACCAGCAACAATCTCACCGGTCAACTGGGCCTTGGCCTTACGTATTAACATATCATCGTATACATCTACATGTCCGTATCCAAGGAAACACGATCGTCGGGCTCCCACTGAGACCATAACCCTCACGAAATTTCCAACATATCATCATATTAGTCACAATTACTTCACTTCCTTCAACGTTTCATATTCTCATCACTTAATAAAATTTAAACATGCATATAGCGTTTTTCTTTTAAACCAAGCATGCATCATGTCTTTTAAATGTCCATAATTAAACCATAAAATCCATAAACGTTTTAAAAATAACATTTTAACATATACATATCCATGAACATTTAAAATAACATTTGAACATATAAAAATTCATAAAAATTCCAAATAATCATATTAGCATATAAAACAGCATTCAGGACACTGCCATGACGTTTACTAATTTCTAGGTGTAAAATGACCGTTTTACCCCTAGACGTAAAATTTCACGTTTTTGACATTTTCTTAATTTCATTGACCCTAACATGTCCCAAATAATTATTTAAGCTTACAAGAATTTTCTCATAATTTTATTTAGCTTAAATATTACACTTTTAAATTAATCTTTAAATATGACGTATTAATGCGTTTTAATCCCGAATTAAACCAAACCTTATTATAAAATTCCCAAATTTAAAACTTAGACTTATAATAATTATTTAAGCTTAAACCTAAATTTTCATGATTTTACAAAGCTTAAAACTAGGCTTTTCAATTAACTCGTTAATTAGCGTTTCGTGCGGCGATTAAATCCCGATTAAATCCAAAACTCGTTATTTTGATCCCAAATTTTTAACATAGCCTTTTTATTATTTATTCTACCCTTTCATGTCATGAGCCACCCCCGTGGACCCACGGATTCAATTTTAGCCTTATAATTTTCGTTTTTGACACCTTACCGAACACACCGAGCCATCTCCTAATTTACTCGAGCCACGCCCGAGCCACCTTGAGCCGAGACCTAGCCAACACACCTAGGGACCCTACTGTGCAAGCCCAGCCCCAAAACATGACCCTAACCCGCTCAAAAAGCTCCTGGAACTCGACCCATATTTCTGCACATGTGTGTGTGTAGTGTCCTTGAACAAAAGAGACTCCTATCTAGTCTAGCACTCCTCCAACCAAGCCCCCACCGAACCCAGTCGACCCTAACCAACCCTGGACCACGCCCAGCCCCAGCCCAGACCAGCCCAAGCCCTGAACCGCGCGCACAGACCACCTGAAGAAGACAGTAGCCTGCGTGTCCAAGCTCTTCCTCCCGTTTTCAGCTTCTTCCCTCAAACCAGTTGCGACCCAGCCGCACCCGCTCTTAGCCCGACCCCTGCCCATGACCATAGGACCCTGATGAATCTACCCTGACCCACCCAGCCCTAGCAACAAGCCCCCACGGCTGCTGTCCCTACCCACCGTTTAACGCGCGAGGAGTCCCTAGCCATGCTAGGACCCTTCCTGACCCTAGAACGAGACCCTTAGGACCCAACCCCCAGCCCTGGTCGAGCCCCAACGCCCCATGCAAAGTGATCAAGCCATGCCCTCAACAAGCACACATATCTCAAAAAAACTCACGGCCCTTCCCTTGCTGTTCTTTGCCTATGGTTCCAGCATGTTTCCTCCATTATTTTATCATGTTTTTGCTATAAAATAATTCCATATTATTACCCTATCCATGGCAGCCCCTTAACAACATAATATTCATGATTTTGGATCAAATACATGCCTTAAAAATTCACATGTTATGCAAAAACGAAATTGTTTCATGATGCACTTGTTTTTCATGCAAAAACTCAATTAAATAAATACTATGGTGTGATAGATGAGAAAAGGAGAATATGGCGTGCCTTTGCGTTTTATACGCTCGAAAATCCGTTGACGACGAAGAACGGAGGGACGACTTTGGCTTGTTATATATTACTTGCCCTTCGAAAAAGTCTCTTTCAAATTGATATGTGTGCTGTCGTGTGTGTGTGTGGGAGAGGTGGAGTGTTTTTCAGAAACAAAATTGAGTGGTGGCCGATTATCTCATGTTCTAGAATAGGGTTTACTATATTTTAATACTTTAAATACTCCTTAATCACCTTCAAGGCTTATTAGGCCTATTAAGCCATCTAATTAGGCCCATTAGTCTAATTAGGACATAATTAAAATATTAACAAAGTTTTTCTTTTATTAAATATGTGAATTTATTAGCCGGGTTGCCAAAAAGTTCGTATTTTAGTTGAAAAACCAACACCGATAAAATTTACGTCCCGACGTATAAAATCACCTCAAAACCCTATGTTTTCAAAAATACTAAAAAGCATTGACCATCTTTTAAATAATTAAAAATAATTATTTAATAAAAATATTTTACATTTTCTTCAGCCTTCGGTCCCCGTTCCTCGATCGCAACTTGAATAACCTTTAAAAATACATTTTTAATGCATCATGACAATTAAATCATATTTAACAAATAATCATGTATGTCACATAATCAAGTAAGCAATTAATATCAATTAATTAACCATTTTTCAGAATTCCTAGATTTGCATGCCGTTGGGTTACGTCGTCTTAATTTTGGACCTTACATCTAGAAGAGCTTCTTCAATTTTCTTTGGTTCTGAGAAATAAATGCAGCATGTATATATTCATTAATCATTTGCCTTCTGGTTCTCAAAGGAGCTGCTGGATTTCCAATAACCAAGGATGGAGGATGTGATTTTCTCCAAACGAAAGGGTATAAAGAAATTTATTCCT
The DNA here is from genome assembly GCF_022965805.1 of Primulina eburnea. Classification (NCBI taxonomy): domain Eukaryota; kingdom Viridiplantae; phylum Streptophyta; class Magnoliopsida; order Lamiales; family Gesneriaceae; genus Primulina; species Primulina eburnea. Next base: position 19,847,643 of record NC_133118.1, read on the forward strand.
GGTTTGATGTATTTAAGATAGGCTCAGCCAAAGCAGCAGCAGGTTCTGGAATGTTCACTTCTGGTTCTGGTAAATCTTGTGTCTGAATAATTGGTTCTACCAGAGGAATGCCTGGTTCTGGATTTTGGACATCTTTGATTTTTGGTTCTGCATCGTCTTCACTATCCAGTTTCAGATGAATCATGTCTAATCTGTAACTCAAATTTGACATATTAGAAATTTCAAGAGCACCACTGTCTTCATCGAAGACAACACGAACAGATTCTTCAACGTTGAGAGTTTTATTATTGAAGATTCTGAAAGCTTTGCTTACTGCAGAATAACCAAGAAACAGTTCAGCATCTGATTTTGAATCAAATGCAGTCAAATAGTTTTTACCATTATTGTGCACAAAGAATTTGCAACCAAATACATGAAAATAAGATACACTAGGCTTACTCCCTTTCCATATTTCATATGGAGTCTGATTGTGCCTCTTGTTGACCATAGTTCTGTTTTGTGTATAGCATGCGGTATTGATTGCTTATGCCCAGAAGCGCTGAGAGATGTCTGCATCTGCTAGCATTGTTCTAGCAGCTTCTTTAAGAGTTCTGTTTCTCCTCTCAGCTACTCCATTTTGTTGAGGTGTTCTGGCAGCTGAATATTCATGATGAATTCCCTGTTCATCTAAATACAACTCAAGAATCTTGTTAGTAAACTTAGTACCCCGATCACTTCTGATTTTAATGATGGAAATTGATTTTTCATATTGAATCTTTTCCAGAAGCTTGATTAGGAGGCTACTGGTTTGATCTTTTCCAGTAAGAAATATTACCCATGTAAATCTAGAAAATTCATAAACAACAAAAAGTGTATACTTCATTCCCCCTAAGCTCATGATAGGGATTTGACCAAACAAGTCCATATGCAATAATTCCAAACACCTTGAAGTTGATTTACTACCTTTGCTCTTGAAGCTAGATCTCACCTGCTTGCCAAGTTGACATGCAGGACAAACATGATTCTTAATAAAGTTAATATCAGGCAAACCGTCAACTATATTCTGCTTCTTGAGATTGTTGATTGACTTGAAATTCAGGTGTGGGGACCCGGACGCTAATCTTTTTCTTAATCTTCTTTTGGGATTTAATTATCAATTCTGATAAACAGGGTCTAATTTTTTTTTCTTTTTAAAATGTAAATGCGGAAGGTAATGGAATCTAAATAATACACATCTCAGTATAAAATACATTTCAGTATAAAAGTACAATACTGTACAATCTAAGTCTAAGGTTCGGTTACTAAGTTCAAGTAATAAACCATATCTTCATTAAGTCCGGAATCACCACGCTAAACTCGTCTTCTCTCGTCATCTTCTCGACCCTGATCCAACCCCACCCGTTGTCATGCACACATACAAAACAAGACAACAGCCGGATAACTCCGGTGAGAATAAATCCCAGTATAAAACATGGTAAGCATGTATATAAACAAACTAATTTATAAAACATGCTATCATGTATAGAAACAATCTATTTCATAATCTATGAAATTCATCAAATAAGCATGCAACTCAAATCAGATAAACATGCATATAAACAATCTTAATCATAAAACATGCTAACCCAACTGAAAGTAGTAATGATGGGTCCCATGATCTAGGAGCCACATCCATATAAGCCTGCAGTTCTAATCAAATCATGTCTAGACTTGACTTGATCTATAACTCTAGGGATCCCGGGGTGAATAAGACGTCACTGGCTGTCACCTACCCTACCAATCGAGGTGCTGTACATCTTATTCCTAGACTCCGGCCTGATCTGTATCCACATCTACAAAGGGGCGGTGATCTTCCCCTAAGCTGAGATATCGCCGAACGTCTAGCAGTCTGACTGATCTCCAAATTGTCCTATCTTAAAAGCATGAATACAATCAGTAAACCAAGCATGATCAGATAAAACATAAACAAGAATATAGTATGTGATTTATTGGGCAACTCAAGGATGATCTCGATTGAGTTGTTTCTTCCCGAATATCACATGAATTATACCTTTGTCGTCCCGATCTGACGAAGACGAAGTCTTGTATTCAAATCTGTCCATCTCGAATCTGAAATGACAATATCGAATACGCTGTATCAGTAATAACTCAATATTCCATCTGTTCTGATCCATACTCAATTCAGTATACAATCTGATCAATATCTGAACAAGATACAATCTGAGTCATATCAATAATATCACAATCAAATCGAAATCATATCTGAATCTGATCAATCTAATTCAACTGATGTTTCGACGGCATAACACTACAATCTGAATAACCCCGTCAATCTGAACATCACAATATAGTACTGGCACTCATAGTCTGAATATCGGAATATTTAAAATCAGTAATACACAATTCTGATATCAAAATCTCGGCCAACATCTTTCGAAAATCATAGCAATTACAGAAATTGTAGTGACCCGTTCCAGAATCACCTACTATGCAAGAACTAAGCATGCAATTAACCTAATTAACAATAATCAGAGATAACAGCGGAAATAGTCAACAAAATAATGGTTATACAACCCAATCGAAGTCTAGAATAACTCAAAATAAAATATCCAATACAACCATATCGAATCAAATGGAAAACACTGAAAACTAAACCAACCAGCTACTCAACGTCCTCCTCCTGCTCCTCCTGAGCCATCCAACCTGAGGCCTGCCCCGTGGGAATGGGGTGTCCAAGAATAAACAAAACCGAGGACGTGAGCGATAAGAACGCCCAGTACAAAAGTATGAGTATACAGACCTATATGAAATGCACATGCTATGATCATGATACCGGGGTAGTCAAGAAACAGGAGTCACAAAAGGATCTCAACAATGCTCAGTCTAGAGGCGCCAAGTGGATAGTGCCGCGCGGTACACCTCTGGGTCACTGCATCCACTACAAGACAGACGTGGACCTAAAATGTCCCGGACCACCGAAGCCCTCCCGACCCGTCGGCCACTGTGTACTCTCGGTGTCCATGCGTCCACAAGACAGGGCTGAGCGGCCCCAAGATATAGCTTATCTCGAAAGAGATACAGCTCAACAGTAAAGGCTATCTCGAAGGAGATACGGCTCAACATGATATGCAATATGCATCATAACTCGTGACATAATAGCATGCATCATATGACATATAACAATGCAGCAAATACTCATGCAACACATATATGAATGTATACTCAACCAGGATATCTCGGATAGTACTTTCGTACCTCTATCACAGCAAGCCTATCCTTACGCAACACCGCTAATCAGGTCTAGAACAAGCCTACGCATCAAAAGCACCCAATGAACAATACTACCTTGCTAGACTAGCAAAACCAGTACTCCCTAGTACTACCAAAGGTTTAGGGTTTACCTTCGTCCGTCGACAGCCCTTTGATGTCGATTGCCTTGAAACTCAGGCGCCGCTACGCTACTACTCCTGGCAGCTCTTGGCTATCGCTCGACCAACAACTAACCCTAGAAACCTTCCAAACTCTCCAAAATGAGAGAAAACTCAAGAAATTGGCAAGTCAAAAATGAGAAATCCGAGCACTATTTATAGGCCATGTTCGGATCCTCCGAACAACACTTCGGAACGTCCGAACGCTACGTGTCCATTAGCTCTTGACAGCTCATGATCGGATCCTCCGATCATACACTTCGGACCGTCCGAACATGCACGTGTCCAGCTGGTCTTGACACCTCATGATCGGATCCACCGAACCCACTTCGGACCTTCCGAACTCTTCGGTGCTTCCGAACCATCTTCGGTCCGTCCGATCATGACTCGGTCAAAATTACACATTAAACCTTCTTAATCACCATTAATCCGTTAATTACCCAATTTGGAATTCGGGCTACTACATTCTCCCCCCCTTAAAAAGATTTCGTCCTCGAAATCTAGGCAAGAGAATAAAACACCATTGTAATACACTGCAAATATTCTTCATTACAACTGTATAACAATTACATCCCAGGCTGATCCTGGTTCAGCGCAAAAACCTGACCTTGGGCACGAGGTCGAAGATTCGAACTACCCACTGCCTGACCCTGTCTCCTCTGCTGAACAGTCGTCTGGGATCCAGAACCAGATCCTGCTCCACCTCGCAGCTGAGGACAATTCTTCTTGAGATGACCCATCTCTCCACACTGAAAACAAGCTCCTGCTGCTAATCGGCATTGCTCCGATGGATGGTTCTTCCCACAATGCGCACAAGAATCCTTCTTCTCGCCAAAGCGAACAACACCGCTAGACCTTGATCCAGATTCAGAAGAAGAAGAACCAGATTTCTTGAAAGACTGAGGTCGAGGGCTCAAAACACTCGGAGGTCTAGAAGAAAGAATAGCCCTACCACGCTGGAGACTGATCTCTGCTTGACGACACCGGTTCACCAACCCATCGTACGAAGTAGGATTATCACAGACAGTGACTCGATCAAAGATCTCCTGATTAAGGCCCTGAAGGAAATGATCGTACTTGGCTTCAGAACTGCCACTGATATGAGGCGCAAAGGGTAACAACTCGAAGAATTTCTGCTGATACTCATCAACAGACATACTCCCCTGCTTAAGGTTCAGGAGCTCAATCGTCTTGGCCTGACGAAGGGCTGGAGGAAAGTACAGCTGCATGAACGCTGCACGGAAATCGGCCCAAGTCGCTCTACCCTGGGACTGGACTATCGGCGCAGAAGTCGATCGCCACCACTTGCGAGCACGGCCCTCGAGGAGAAAACTAAGAGTCTCTATCTTCTGCTCCTCGGTGCACTGGAATGCACGGAAACAACTCTCCATGCGCTCTATCCAATCTTCAGCATCATCAGGAGTCTCTCCACCAACTAGAGGCTTAGGCCCCATCTGAATGAAACGATGCATATCGAAACGCCTAGGACCATCCCGACGATGACGATGTTCACGGTCACGATGACGCCTACTATCGTCCTGATCACCCCATCGACCTACACTCCCCTGACTACTCCCGTCACCAAAGTGGTCAGCCATCGCTACAACATAGAATGGGAAACTAGTAAATTGGTCAACGGAAATCCCAAAACAGAAATCTATATCCCAAAATCGTATGCATGCTCTGATACCATAAATGTAGTGACCCGTTCCAGAATCACCTACTATGCAAGAACTAAGCATGCAATTAACCTAATTAACAATAATCAGAGATAACAGCGGAAATAGTCAACAAAATAATGGTTATACAACCCAATCGAAGTCTAGAATAACTCAAAATAAAATATCCAATACAACCATATCGAATCAAATGGAAAACACTGAAAACTAAACCAACCAGCTACTCAACGTCCTCCTCCTGCTCCTCCTGAGCCATCCAACCTGAGGCCTGCCCCGTGGGAATGGGGTGTCCAAGAATAAACAAAACCGAGGACGTGAGCGATAAGAACGCCCAGTACAAAAGTATGAGTATACAGACCTATATGAAATGCACATGCTATGATCATGATACCGGGGTAGTCAAGAAACAGGAGTCACAAAAGGATCTCAACAATGCTCAGTCTAGAGGCGCCAAGTGGATAGTGCCGCGCGGTACACCTCTGGGTCACTGCATCCACTACAAGACAGACGTGGACCTAAAATGTCCCGGACCACCGAAGCCCTCCCGACCCGTCGGCCACTGTGTACTCTCGGTGTCCATGCGTCCACAAGACAGGGCTGAGCGGCCCCAAGATATAGCTTATCTCGAAAGAGATACAGCTCAACAGTAAAGGCTATCTCGAAGGAGATACGGCTCAACATGATATGCAATATGCATCATAACTCGTGACATAATAGCATGCATCATATGACATATAACAATGCAGCAAATACTCATGCAACACATATATGAATGTATACTCAACCAGGATATCTCGGATAGTACTTTCGTACCTCTATCACAGCAAGCCTATCCTTACGCAACACCGCTAATCAGGTCTAGAACAAGCCTACGCATCAAAAGCACCCAATGAACAATACTACCTTGCTAGACTAGCAAAACCAGTACTCCCTAGTACTACCAAAGGTTTAGGGTTTACCTTCGTCCGTCGACAGCCCTTTGATGTCGATTGCCTTGAAACTCAGGCGCCGCTACGCTACTACTCCTGGCAGCTCTTGGCTATCGCTCGACCAACAACTAACCCTAGAAACCTTCCAAACTCTCCAAAATGAGAGAAAACTCAAGAAATTGGCAAGTCAAAAATGAGAAATCCGAGCACTATTTATAGGCCATGTTCGGATCCTCCGAACACCACTTCGGAACGTCCGAACGCTACGTGTCCATTAGCTCTTGACAGCTCATGATCGGATCCTCCGATCATACACTTCGGACCGTCCGAACATGCACGTGTCCAGCTGCTCTTGACACCTCATGATCGGATCCACCGAACCCACTTCGGACCTTCCGAACTCTTCGGTGCTTCCGAACCATCTTCGGTCCGTCCGATCATGACTCGGTCAAAATTACACATTAAACCTTCTTAATCACCATTAATCCGTTAATTACCCAATTTGGAATTCGGGCTACTACAGAAATATTCTGTTCTTTAATCTGACTTCAATTCTACAATGTCTACGGTAGCAGAAACGCCATATCTGAATCACATGCAATTCTAGTAACATCATACTTTCAAAACATCTCAAAACGTAACAAAACTTACGTCCTTGTGTAGCTTGAGTCGAGAGGAGCACAGAACTGAAGTCGGATTTGAATTCTGATAGACGGATTTCTCACAATCGCAACTCGAAAAGGCGTAAGGATTTTTCTCTCAAAATCTCGGCCCTTTTCTGAATTCCTGAAGAAATAACGTGTCAAACACTTATATATATATTGCATGCGAAGTCTGAAACGTGGCATCATTTTTCATAGTGCACGTCGCACCGCGGGTGCGGTCATGCCAACACCGCGGGTGCGCTCAAACGGTGATTCCTATCCATTCTTTCAAAACTGAGACCGCGGGTGCGCTGCCTACACGACCGCGGGTGCGGTGTCATCAGCGCGGGTGCGCTCCATCTAATACCGCAGGTGCGGTGTAACTACAGCTTTGCACTACATTTTCTGCACACGCACCGCGGGGGTGGTCGTGCTAGCACCGCGGGTGCGGTCGTGCAAACTTCTAAATTCTAGTTTTCTGATCATGCCACACCTAGTTTCTCAGGTCTCTCCTTCCCTCATTGCATGACATGCATTCTCATATCTTCCGTGTCTCACATTAATAACGATTAATAATCTTGATTATCGATTCTGTAATTCTTGGGCCTTACATTTCTCCCCCTCTTAGATCTGGGTTCGTCCTCGAACTCATAACAATCAATTCAGAGATATCGGAAGAAATGCATAACAGAGTTTAAACCAAAACTCAACTATCTGATTCCAGTCTGGAATAAGAATTCACCAAGTATAATCTCATAATACTTCTCTAATTCTTCTGATAGAATCGATCTTGCATTACTGGTTATACAACATCTGTATAAACCAATCACAGTTCAGTAACCAATACCAACAGTCATTGTTCAACCTGTTTATCCCAATCAAGGATATATTCAATCTTCCACTATGACTACCAAGCATCATCATCCGATGTTGGTTTATCAACTCTATCATTTCCGAGCTATTTTTAGTCCTTTCTGAATCTTCTTTATAAGGACTCTGTAGCATTTACTATACAATGTGTCATCTGTAACTATCTCAGTACTCTTTTGATAGCTATCACCATCCAATCACCCATAAAGTAACAAAACTTTATGTCAACGAGTGCTAGCATCCAGCACTATCACTCTCTGGATATCTTCCAATACCTGGCTAGTACATTCTGACTGTCTGTCAATCTGTAAAATCATCTAAGAAAGAGATCATGATATACTCTATCACAAATACCCCTCAAGTAAAATCACAATCTGACATAATCTACTGTAACATTATGATCTTTCTGACCACTTTTCTGACATCGATCTGTGTCATTTGGTCATGTTTGTACGTCATCTTATACAAACTGATAGATATAGATTGAACCATCTGTCAATCTCAATCATATCATATCAAAATCTAAAGAAAATGGCTGTAATGTCATTACGAAAACCATAGAAATGTACTCCCATTTCTATTCAGAAATATACATATTCTGTAACAAATCTTCTGATTTCTATCTTTTTGTCTTCTTCTGTTAGCAATTCAGACTTATCAGTACAATTTCTGCCAAAATTTCTGTACAATTTCTGCCATAACTGATCTAATCTGTTTATATCACACTATCTGTTCGAATATAATACATTCACAAACATTTGAATGAAAATTGAACTCACTACTGTGCATTTCTGACACTATCTGTGCTTTCAGATTCGAACTATTCTGTATAAACAATCAGTTAATAATATAAAATAAAGAAGAAATACCTACATGGTATTCGGCTCTGATTATAAATATCAATTCTGTTATACAATTCTGAAACATTCGAATATCACAAGATAATCAATCTTATACAAACACAATTCACCTATCGGTTGCTCTAATCGAAACTCTGTTCTGATTATCGAAATACAATTCTGAGCATTCTGATCACATTTCTGAACTGTTGCAACTCTCAACTGTTTACAATATTCTGTATCAAACATACATGCAAACCACAGTAATATCAATCAGATTCGAGATAAAAACAGCCTATACAGATCTAGTGAGTTTAATAAAACTCATAAAATAACGATTGCTGGCAATACTAATACTTCCGACTACTGATCAATCTTCACAGTGCCCAAATCATCTGCCATATCTCATCTGCAAATAGAATATGCTCCCCAAAACAATATAAGATGTCTCAAATACTGATTTAGAGCAATAACAATACTCAACAGATATATAACAATAAAAGAATAAGATAATCAGAATAAGATAATCTGCAGATAATAATTTTCTGACATTTCTGGCATTCCTGATCTTTCTGTCTTAACTGTCTAAATCAATCAATCTTCAGATACTGTATATTCTGAGTAAACACTGTATCAATAACTGCATACCGGATTCATACCTGATCCATTTCTGTACACAATAATCACAGTTCTCTGAATATTTAGTAGAATCTTCAAATATTCGATTTGATTAATCAAATACTGCAAATATATCAGAATCTCATAGATATACCAAGTATAGAATCATCAGAATATTTCTGAATCTACTGACACATGCCAAAGAGAAACACTAAATCAGATGTAACTCCTGGGTTGTACTCTTCTACTGATCTTTCAATTCATTTTGTATGATTCTGTACATTCAATATCATTCTGTACTAAATTCTACCATACAATCAATGTTTGATCTCGATTCAATTTTGAACTCTATCTTTCTGATATAACACACAAATCTGAAATCTTATCTGTGTTAATGTCTGCCAATTCATACATCCTTGACATATCTGTCAATGTTAGGCTCGATTTCAGTAGATCTAATGAATACATAAGGATACTATCTGTTCCTTTCTGTATCAATCGAGTCATAGACAATACAGGTATCAAAGGAATTCTAAATCTAGAATCCTTATCATGAAATCTCTACTCATCAGCCAAATCTGGTCTGAATCTTATACTCTCCTAAAAAGGAATCTATAATAGTTCTGTACTTGTTTAGCACATTTATATCAAAATGCAATTCAAAGCAGAAACACAACTACATCATGATCTAACTCACTCTCATTCTCATCTCACTATAGTATAAAATAGTCACAGAAATCTTTGAGATCCATATTTCCTCCAAACAGTAAGGAAATCAATACTACAGTACAAACAACCCAACAGATACAGCATATCTCCATGCAACTTAGTCAAAGATAATCTTACGGAATGCATGATATATATATCAATACAAATGCAATCTAATCATAAAGAATAGTACCTGTTGTGAATTTCTGAGCCGGTTTCTCCCTTAAACTCTGTTCCCTAAAATCTTCCGGAACGCTTCAGGGAACAAACTCTAGCAAAGTGTCCCGGCTGTCTACAGATACGACAACTACCAGTAACTCCCTGGCATAGCTCCGTGGGATGCCTTCCTCCGCAAGTCTTGCAATACACTCCAGTATACCTCGGGCTAGAACCACTGGAGCTAGAGGAACCAGTCTCCAACTTCTTGAATGACTTCTTTCGAACTTTCAGCAAATCTTGCTTCCCACTCGTACTGCCTTGATCAAATCGAAGAGGGGATTGTTGTGTTTGAGGTGGCTTCACACACAACCTTGTAAATTGTCTAATCAGACCCGCCTCCGCTCTCTTCGCTCTACTCAGGATGTCAGCAAAATGGTAAGGTCGCTGCAAATTCATAAATGCAACTACCTCCGAATTCAACCCTCTGATGAACTGATTTACTATAGCTTCATCATTTCCAGCTATCTGAGGAGCAAAATGTAGTAGAGTAGAGAATTTGGCAGTATATTCATCAATATTCAACTGACCTTGGCTCAAATTCTCAAACTCTGCTTTCTTGTCCTCTCGGTACGAGGCTGAGAAAAATCGTCGATCAAATTCAGTTCTGAATATTTCCCACGAAATCACTGTACCTCTCTGTGCCCACATTCTTCTACTGGTAATCCACCAACTCCTGGCGGCTTCTTGTAACTGGTAAGGCACCATTTTAACCCTCTGTTCATCTGTACAATCAAGTAAATCAAACAAGATTTCTATATCATCAAACCAGTTCTGACAATCTTCATATGTCTCGGTACCATTCAGAACCGGCGGCTGTAATAACTCAAATTCTTTCATCTTTTCTTCTAACTGAGTTTCTGATACATCTCTCTGTTCCGACGAAGTACTGCCCTTTTCCGAAATTCTTCGAGGCGGTATATCTGAATATCAAACAGATTAGTACACAATCTATACAATCTGTCTCAGCCCTCCTCTGATCATATACCTCTGATCCAGACTCGGTTCTGATTCAGGCTTAGTACTTACATGCTGCAATCAACTCAGATAACAAACAACATGTAATAGGGAAAGCAATAAATCATGCTAGCACACATCAGGCAAGTCAACATTGACATTAATCTCATGCTAGCAATCACATGCAAGGAAGACCATTCAATCTACCCCGCTCAATCTCTTCTATCTCAGTCTAAAGAATCTATCAACTCTGACTATCTCAATCTAGAGGATCTATCGCTCTGATACCACCTGTTGTGGGGTCCCGGACGCTAATCTTTTTCTTAATCTTCTTTTGGGATTTAATTATCAATTCTGATAAACAGGGTCTAAAATTTGTTTTCTTTTTAAAATGTAAATGCGGAAGGTAATGGAATCTAAATAATACACATCTCAGTATAAAATACATTTCAGTATAAAAGTACAATACTGTACAATCTAAGTCTAAGGTTCGGTTACTAAGTTCAAGTAATAAACCATATCTACATTAAGTCCGGAATCACCACGCTAAACTCGTCCTCTCTCGTCATCTTCTCGACCCTGATCCAGCCCCACCTGTTGTCATGCACACATACAAAACAAGACAACAGCCGGATAACTCCGGTGAGAATAAATCCCAGTATAAAACATGGTAAGCATGTATATAAACAAACTAATTTATAAAACATGCTATCATGTATAGAAACAATCTATTTCATAATCTATGAAATTCATCAAATAAGCATGCAACTCAAATCAGATAAACATGCATATAAACAATCTTAATCATAAAACATGCTAACCCAACTGAAAGCAGTAATGATGGGTCCCATGATCTACGAGACACATCCATATAAGCATGCAGTTCTAATCAAATCATGTCTAGACTTGACTTGATCTATAACTCTAGGGATCCCGGGGTGAATAAGACGTCACTGGCTGTCACCTATCCTACCAATCGAGGTGCTGTACGTCTTATTCCTAGACATCGGCCTGATCTGTATCCACATCTACAAAAGGGCGGTGATCTTCCCCTAAGCTGAGATATCGCCAAACGTCTAGCAGTCTTGCTGATCTCCAAACTGTCCTATCTTAAATGCATGAATACAATCAGTAAACCAAGCATGATCAGATAAAACATAAACAAGAATATAGTATGTGATTTATTGGGCAACTCAAGGATGATCTCGATTGAGTTGTTTCTTCCCGAATATCACATGAATTATACCTTTGTCGTCCCGATCTGACGAAGACGAAGTCTTGTATTCAAATCTGTCCATCTCGAATCTGAAATGACAATATCGAATACGTTGTATCAGTAATAACTCAATATTCCATCTGTTCTGATCCATACTCAATTCAGTATACAATCTGATCAATATCTGAACAAGATACAATCTGAGTCATATCAATAATATCACAATCAAATCGAAATCATATCTGAATCTGATCAATCTAATCCAACTGATGTTTCGACGGCATAACACTACAATCTGAATAACCCCGTCAATCTAAACATCACAATATAGTACTGGCACTCATAGTCTGAATATCGGAATATTTAAAATCAGTAATACACAATTCTGATATCAAAATCTCGGCCAACATCTTTCGAAAATCATAACAATTACAGAAATATTCTGTTATTTAATCTGACTTCAATTCTACAATGTCTACGGTAGCAGAAACGCCATATCTGAATCACATGCAATTCTAGTAACATCATACTTTCAAAACATCTCAAAACGTAACAAAACTTACGTCCTTGTGTAGCTCGAGTCGAGAGGAGCACAGAACTGAAGTCGGATTTGAATTCTGATAGACGGATTTCTCACAATCGCAACTCGAAAAGGCGTAAGGATTTTTCTCTCAAAATCTCGGCCCTTTTCTGAATTCCTGAAGAAATAACGTGTCAAACATCTATATATATATATTGCATGCGAAGTCTGAAACGTGGCATCATTTTTCATAGTGCACGTCGCACCGCGGGTGCGGTCATGCCAGCACCGCGGGTGCGCTCAAACGGTGATTCCTATCCATTCTCTCAAAACTGAGACCGCGGGTGCGCTGCCTACACGACCGCGGGTGCGGTGTCATCAGCGCGGGTGCGCTCCATCTAATACCGCAGGAGCGGTGTAACTACGGCTTTGCACTACATTTTCTGCACACGCACCGCGGGGGCGGTCGTGTTAGCACCGCGGGTGCGGTCGTGCAAACTTCTAAATTCTAGTTTTCTGATCATGCCACACCTGGTTTCTCAAGTCTCTCCTTCCCTCATTGCATGACATGCATTCTCATATCTTTTGTGTCTCAAATTAATAACGATTAATAATCTTGATTATCGATTCTGTAATTTTTGGGCCTTACATCAGGTGATTCAATCTCTTGTGCCATAACCAATGTTTATCAATAAAAGAGGCAACTAAACACGTAGGAACATTAATGGGATCTGTATTCCAAGAAACTTTGTATGTGTTCGCTTCTCTTTTTCCAGTTAAAACAGTAGATTCATCAGCATTTTTAACTGTGCATGTGTGCTTCTAAAAAGCCACGGAATAACCATTATCACATAGTTGACTAATGCTAATCAAATTATAACAAATATTCTCAACCAGGAGTACATCATTAATAGTTATGTTACAATGGATAATCTTAACCTTACCCATTGTTTTACCTTTTGAGTTGTCCCCAAAATTTATCTTTGGTCCAGCACAACTCATTACTTCTGAAAGTAGACTCATTTGTCCAGTCTTATCTTTGGAACAACCACTGTCCAATTACCATGTAGAATTTCTGATGTTGGTTTTCTTCTTCTGTTTCTGCAAACACAAATTTTAGTATCTGGTACCCATATCTGTTTGGGTCCAAGCCTTATCAGTCCTTTAGGGACTCACTTTTGTACAATTCTTGGTGACCTTGTACTTCGACTATCCAGAGAGGTGTGTGCAATAGAAGGCCTGTTATTTCTAACAGTATGCATCTTGGAATGTTGTTCTTCCCTTTTGTTTCTGTTGTCTGGCCTATATCTCTTCTGAACAGGTCTAGAATTATAGTACTGGTAGTTTTTAACCTTCATAAAGGGTTGTCCTCCTGAGTTGAATCCTCTACTGGATCCAAAACTCTGGTCAACTCTCCCCTTAGGTTCAACATAACCCAGACCATAATGATTCCTTCTGTTCATCTGATTTACATTCCTTTCAACTAGAACAGTTGGTACTTCTGATTCATATACCACACTGGATTTAACAAAACGAATGTATTTCCATTTTCTTTTATCCAGTTTTGGCTTGTTACTGGTTTCAGAAGTGCTTTCATTATTGCTGAATCCGTGACCACTTCTGTCTCCGGATTGCTTCTGCAATTCTTTCATCTTTTCCAATGAAATAGACGACTTATTCCATGACTTTACCAGAACAAAAAACTTCTGATTTTCAGACCTCATTGTTTGGTAAGTTGCATTTACTCTTTCATTCTCAGTTTTCAACTTACTCATCTCAACTTTTTAATCATTGCAGTTGTTTTCTTGTAAACAAGTGAACTTACTGACTTGATCCTTTAGTTTAGATTTTCAATCTTAACTTCCTCGAATGATTGAGAAAGTCTCGAGTACTCTCCCACCATGTCATGCAGTGCTTTAATTAAATCAGTTCATGTAAATTCATCAGAGTCAAAGTCTAGTACCTCTCCAGATGTCGAGGTTAGTTCGATATCCGCCGTAATACATTTGGTCTCTTCTGCATCACTTTCGCTAGAATGACTTTCTGAGTCAGAGGACTCAGAACTAGATTCTGCCCATTTAGACATTCTTTCCTCAGCAATCATTTCTTTGCGGTCTCTTCTGAATTTCTTGTCATTCCTTTGGTATACCTTTTTTTTTTTCTCGTCATCTCTCTTGGGCTTTGGACAATCAGCAATAAAGTGACCAATCTTTCCACAGTTAAAGCAATCCATGTCACAAGGTGGTGAATCCTTCTTGAAGTTCCGATTATGGCTTTGGTAAGCTCGGTGATTCTTCTTCATGAATCTGGAGAACTTTTTCACAAAGAGAGATATAGCAGCATTGCAGATCTTTTCAGCCATCTTTTCAGAAGTGCTCTCAATAATGGAAGAAGGTGATGCTAGTGGAACAGCTGCAGAAGCAGCAACAACAGTAGCAACAGTAGTAGTAGTAGCAGCAAGAGCCTTGGTTGGTAGATTTGTCGAGGGCTCTTCTCTGCTTCTCACTTCTAGCTCAAACTCATAGGCTTTCAAGTCAGCAAACAAGTCATGTAGCTCCAACTTGTTTAGATATTTAGATACTCTCATGGCCATTGTTTTAACGTCCCATTCCTTGGGCAAAGCTCTCATTAATTTGAGTGATATTTCCCTATTTCCATACTCTTTCCCATGGGCTGCTAGTTTATTAACTAGGCTGCTGAACCGTTCATCAAACTTATTTAGGGTTTCTCAAGCTTTCATTTTCAGATTTTCAAATTTCTGCTTTGCTACAGATAGTTTATTTTCCTTCGTCTGCTCATTTCCTTCACATATTTTATTGAGTTTTTCCCAAATTTCTTTCGCGGTAGAGCACATCTTGATCTTGCTGAAGGTGTTCTTATCAAGAGTTTTATAAATAATATCCTTCACGACATTGTCGAAATTGGCTTTCTTTTTATCTTCTCCAGTACATTCGGTTCTTGGTTTTTCAACCATTTGGGGCGCACCATCAGTAACAGCAACAACTGTATTAGACTTTAAAATCTTTAATGGACCATCTGTGATGACATACCACATGTCATCATCTTGAGCTGCAAGGTGAGCTTGCATCCGGATCTTCCAGTTATCAAAATATTCTTTGGAGAACATGAGAACCTTGCTAAAAAGTGCCATAACTGTTGTAAATTTTTCAGAACAAGAGAAATATGCTCTGATACCACTTGTTGGGGATTGATGTAGAGTTTACATGCGGTGAGTAAACTCTTTCTGTAAGGCCAGAGAAATTTATCATGTAATCCAAAATGATTTGACGATGATTATTATAATCTATTGGTGATAATCGATATGATTATAGACGGAACAGATTGGACCGGGAAAGCCGCAAGAAGATTTGGTATGAGATGTAAGGAGAAGTCCTCGCGCATGTGCACCGTAAATTGTAAGGCCGAGATGTTATCATTTTGTGAGACCCTGAAAATAAAATACTTGATTTTAATTATTGGATGGCAATGTCATTTTCGTAATTATTGGATGGCAATGGCATTTTCGTAATTTTGAGAGAATTGGGCAAAAATTTGAGAGGAGGCCACGTTGCTTCACATGCATGCAATATATATATATATATACAAACCGTGATTCTCCAGCATTCAGATTAGGAAAGAATTGAGGAAGAATGCTCGAAGTTCTCTCGGGCGTGAAATTGAGTGTCACGTAAAATCTGTCCGTCTGTTTTTAAATCCGACTTCAGTACTGTGTTCCTGTCAACGCAGGCTACAACTGGACGTAAGTTTTGTTACGTTTTGAGATGTTTTGAAAATATGATATTGTCAGAACAGAATATGAATCAGATATAGTGTTTCTGTTACCGTAAACATTATAGAATTGAAGTCAGATTAAAGAACAGACCGTTTCTGTAATTGTTATATTTTTGAAAGATATTGACTGAGATTCTATATCATTATTGTGTTGGTATTCAGAGTATGAATTATATTTACACAGAATATGAAGTCCAGTATTATATTTGTGATGTTCAGATTGACGGGGTTATTCAGATTGTGTGGGGACCCGGACGCTGATCTGTCTTATTAATCATCTTTGGGATTTAATTATCAATTAAGATAAAGCAGGGTCTAAAAAATTTTCCTTTATAAATGTAACTGCGGAAGGTAATAGAATATAAACAATATACATCTCTGTATAAAACTACAGTTCAGTAGAAAAGTACAATACTGTACAACCTAAGTCTAAGGTTCAATTACTAAATTCAAGTAATACACCAAGTCTGCTTCAAGTCCGGAATCACCACGCTAACTCGTCTTCTCTCATCGTCATCTCGACCCTGATCCAGCCCCACCTGTTGTCATGCACACATACAAAACAAGACAACAGCCGGATAACTCCGGTGAGAATAATCCCAGTATAAAACATGGTAAGCATGTATATAAACAACTACTTTATAAAACATGCCATCATGTATATAAACAATCTATTTCATAATCTATGAAATTAATCAAATAAGCATGCAATTCAAATCCGATAAATATGCATATAAACAATCTTAATCATAGAACATGCTAACCCAACTGAAAGCAGTAATGATGGGTCCCATGATCTAGGAGCCACATCCATATAAGTATGCAGTTCTAATCAAATCATGTCTAGACTTGACTCGATCTATAACTCTAGGGATCCCGTTGTGAATAAGACGTCACTGTCTGTCACCTACCCTCCCAATCGAGGTGCTGTACGTCTTATTCCTAGACTTCGGCCTGATCTGTATCCACGTCTACAATAGGGGCGGTGATCTTCCCCTAAGCTGTGATATCGCCGAACGTCTAGAAGTCTGGATGATCTCTCAGACTTTCCTATCTTAATGCATGAATACAAAATCTGTAAACAAAGCATGATCATATCAAAACATAAATAATAGTCTAGTATGTGATTTTATTGGGAAAATCAAATGGGATCTATTTGAGTTGTATCTTCCCGAATATCACATGAATTATACCTTTGTCTTCCCTGTCTGACGAAGACGATGACATGTATTCAACTCTGTCCATATCAAATCTGAAATGACAATATCGAATACAACGTATCAGTAAATAACTCAATACACAATCTGTTCTGATCAATACTCAAATCAGTATACAATCTGATCAATATCTGAACAGGATACAATCTGAGTCATATCAATAATATCACAATCTAATCGAAATAATATCTGAATCTGATCAATCTAACTCAACTGATGTTTAAACGGCATAACGATACAATCTGAATAACCCCGTCATTCTCAACATCACAACTATAATACCAGAACTCGTAATCAATACTGATACAAGTGATAATCTCAATAACAATACGAATCTGATATGAAATCTCTATCAAATCAACTCCAAAAATCATAACAATTACATATTCAATCTGTTTCTTAATCTGACTTCGATTCTATAATGTCTACTATGTCAAGAACATCATATATGACTCCTATTCCATTCTGACAAGATCATAAATTCAAAGCATATCTAAACGTAACAAAACTTACGTCCAGTTGTAGCCTGTGTTGATAGGAACACAGTACTGAAGTCGGATTCAAAGATAGATGGACGGATTTTGCGTAATATTCAATTTTTCTCCCGAAAGAACTTTGAGCTTCTTTCCTCACTTTCTTCCCTCGGTTCCTTCCCTTTCTGAAGGATTTAAAAAGTTATTATATATATATATATATATCTATATTCATACACGTATCATGATTTAAGTATAAGTGGCATGTTCTTGTTCTGCATGGCTGGTGCTCGGGCGGTCATAATTTACCGCTCGGGCGCGGCAATTTCTGTCGAGATACTCGGCTGAACATCTCCTGGCGCTCGGGCGGTAATATTCTACCGCTCGGGCGCCAAACATTCTGTCCAAGAAATAAAATTGGCACTCGGGCGGTGTTTTTCTGCCGCTCGGGCGCGAGATGTTCGGCCTAACATCTTGAGATGTTCGGTTCAACATATTGGCTTAAAATAAACCAACGTCCGGCTTCGTCATTTGAGTTCCTATAACCTCAATTCATCACCATCTTGTCAATTAATCAACATCTGATTAAAGTAATTAAATCTCGGGCATTACAGATTGTATTAGCATGACGTCGAAACATCAGTTGATTTAGACTACTCAGATTCCGATATGATTCAGATTGTATTGTGATAGCGATGACATGAATTCAATTGTATCTTGTTCAGATATTGATCAGATTATGTACTGAGTTGAGTATTGATTAGAACAGATTGTGTATTGAGTTATTTACTGATACGTTGTATTCGATATTGTCATTTCAGATTTGATATGGACAGAGTTGAATATAGGTCTTCGTCTTCGTCAGACAGGGACGACAAAGGTATAATTCATGTGATATTTGGGAAGATATAACTCAAATCAGATCTTATTTGAGTTTCCCAAGTAAATCACATACTAGACTTAATGTTTATCTTTTGATATGATTATGATTTGTTTATTCGAATCTTTTGAGATAATTATGCATTGGTGACAGATGGTTATGCATTGCATTTGAGATAGGAAAGTTTGACAGAAACAGTCAGACTTCTGGACGTTCGGTGTATCGTTACATAGGAGCAGACACTGTCCTATTGTAGATTATTCGATACAGCTCAGACCGAAGTCTAGGAATAAGACGTACAGTCACCACGAGTGGGAGGGTAGGTGACAGCCATTGACGTCTTATTCACACCGGGATCCCTAGAGTTATAGTTGAGTCGAGTCTAGACATGATTTGACTAGAACTGCATGTGTTTAGAGATGTGGTTTCATAGACTATAAAACCCATGTTTATTGCTTTCAGTATGATAGCATGTTTATATGATTTGATTTAAATTGCATGTCTATCTGAAATGAGTTGCATGCTTATTGTGATTTGATTTCATAGATTATGAAATCTATTACTTTGAATATGTTCATGATAGCATGTTTTATTATTTAGATTGTTTATATACATGCTTACCATGTTTTATACTGGGATTTATTCTCACCGGAGTAATCCGGCTGTTGTCTTGTTTTGTATGTGTGCATGACAACAGGTGGGACAAGATCGGGGTCGAGAAGATGATGAGAGAAGATGAGTTTAGCGTGGTGATTCCGGACTTGGATAGAATTGTGTTTTATTACTTGAACTTTAGTAGTTGAACCTTAGATTAGTTAAAAGATTGATGTATCTTTATACTGAATTTTAGTTTATACAGATATGTACATTATGTAGATTCCATTACCTTCTGCACTTGTATTTTAAAAAGAAATATTTTTAGACCATGTTTATCTTAATTGATAATTAAATCCCAAAGATGATTAATAAGAAAGATCAGCGTCCGGGTCCCCACAACAGGTGGTATCAGAGCTGATAAATCCTTTAGACTTAGATTATCAAAGCGATAGATCCTTTAGATTGAGATAGTCAGAGTTGATAGATTCTTTAGACTGAGATAGAAGAAAATGAGCGGGGTAGATTGAATTTTCTTTCCTTGCATGTGATTGCTAGCATGAGAATTATGTTAATGTTGACTTACATTGTGTGTGCTAGCATGATTTATTCCTTTCCATATTACATGTTGTTTGTTATCTGAGTTGATTACAACATGTAATTACCAAGACTGAATCAGAACCGAGTCTGAATCAGAGGTATATGATCAGAGGAGGGCTGAGACAGGTAATATAGATTGTGTATTAATTTGTTTGATATTCAGATATACCGCCTCGGAGAATTCCAGAAAGGGGTAGTACTTCTTCTGAACAGATAGATGCATCAGAAACTCAGATGGAAGTAAAGTTGGCAGAACTTCAGTTATTACAGCCGCCGATTCTGAGTGGTACCGAGACATCTGAAGATTGCCAGAATTGGGTTGATGACATAGAAATACTATTTGATCTACTGGATTGTACAGATGAACAGAGAGTTAAATTGGTATTTCACCAGTTACGAGAGGCTGCCAGAAATTGGTGGATTACAATCAAAGGAGTATTAGCACAACGTGGTACTGTGATCACTTGGGAAGTCTTCAAGACTGAATTTTATCGAAGATTTTTCTCAGCTTCGTACCGAGAGGACAAGAAAACAGAGTTTGAGAATTTGAGCCAAGGGCAGCTGAATATTGACGAATATATTGCTAAATTCTCTATGTTAATGCATTTTGCTCCTCATTTAGCTGGAAATGATGAAGATATAGTGAATCAGTTCATCAGAGGGTTGAATTCGGAGGTAGTTGCATTTATAAATTTGCAGCGACCTTACCATTTTGCTGATATCTTGAGTAGAGCAAAGAGAGCTGAGGCAAGTCTGATTAGACAATTGACAAGGTTTTGTGTGAAGCAACCCCAGACACAGCAATCCCCTCTTCGATATGATCACGGCAGTATGAGTGAGAAGCAAGATTAGCTGAAAGCTCGAAAGAAGCCATTCAAGAAGTTGGAAAGTGGTTTCTCTAGCTCCAGTGGTTCTAGCCCGAGTTATACTGGAGTGTATTACAGGAGTTGCGGAGGGAGATATCCCACCGAGCAATGCTAGGGAGTGACTGGTAGATGCAATATTTGTGGACAGCCGGGACACTTTGCTAAAGTTTGTTCCCAGAAACGTTCCCGAAGATTGTAGGGAACAGAGTTCACTTGAAAACACAGATCCAGAATTTACAACAGGTACGATTCTTTATAATTCTATTGCATATGTATTGATATATACTAATGCATTTGTTAAGAATATCTTTGACTGAGTTGCATGGAAATATGCTCTATCTGTTGAGTTTATATGTACTGTAGTATTGATGTCCTTGCTTGTTGAGGAAATGTTGATATCAGATATTTCTGTATATATATTGTATACTACAGTAAGATGAGAATGAAATAGAAATAGATTAGGATGTACTTGTGTTTTCTGATTTGAACGCATTATTGATATGTATATGCTGAACAAGTACAGACATATTGTAGAATTTTTTTTCCAGAAATGGTAAGAGTCAGATCAGAGATGACTGATCAGTGGAGATACCATGATAAGGATTCTAGATTTAGAATTCTTTTGATATCTGTATTGTATATGACTCGATTAATACAGAAAAGAACAGATGGTATCCTTATGTATTCAGTAGATGTACTGAAATCGAGCCTAGCATTGGCAGATCTGCCAATGATGTATGAGTTGGCTGATATTTGCCTAGATAAGATTTTAGAATTGTTTTATATCAGAAAGATAGATTTCAGAATTGAATTCAGATCAGATACTGATTGTTGTCTTAGAGTGCAGCACAGAATAACATTGAATGTACAGAATGATACAGAATCAATTGAAAGATCAGTAGAAGAGTATCGACCAGGAGTACATCTGATTTAGTGATACTCTTTGGCATGTGTCAGTATATTCAGAGATGTTCTGATGATTCTATACTTGTTATATCTATGATATTCTGATATATTTGCAGTATTTGATTGATCGAATCGAATATTTGAAGATTCTATTGAATATTCTTAGAACTGTGATGATTGTATACAGAAATTATTCAGATAAGAATCCTGCTTGAAACAGATGGTATTTGGAGTATGCGTTATCTGAAGTTAGTATACAGATTGATTTCGATACCGTTGAGATTTCGATCAATGACTGATAAGATACCGATATCAGAAAGACCAGAAAGTTCAGAAATGTCAGAGATATATTTTGTCTGATTTGGTAGATTATTTTATGCGACTGTTTCTTTATATCTGCTGAGTATTGTTATTGCTCTAAATCAGTATTTGAGACATCTTATATTGTTTTGGGGAGCATATTTTATTTGCAGAAAAGATATATCAGTTGATCAGAATGACATGAAGATATTTATCAGAAATCCTTGAGTTATGAGTTCACTGAACTCACTAGATCTGTATAGGATATTGATATTTCGTGTCTGATTTGATATTACTGTTGTTTTGAATCCGTATATGCTAAAGATTAGTGTGAACTAGAGGGAGTATATACAGTTTCAACCGAATCAGAGTTGAATTCAAGAGTTACAGTAATTCAAGAATGTGATCAGAATGTTCAGAACTTGATTATAATAACCAGAATAGGGTATCTATCAGAGTAACAGATATGTGATTCTGTATTTTATATGAGACTGATTACCTTATGATGTCAGAATGTTTCAGAATTGTATAACAGAATTGATATCGATAGTCAGAGCCGAATAACAGGTAGGTATTTCTTCTTTAAATTATGTTATTAACTGATTTGTTTATGTCAGAAGTTCGAAGTTGAAATCACAGATAATGTCATTAATGCGCTGTAGCGACTTCAGTTGTCATATTTGTGACTGAGAATGTATGATATTCGAAAAGATAGTGTTGATATAGATAGATTAGATCAGTTATGACAGAATTTATACTGAATTGTTGGCAGAAATTTGTACTGATATGTCTAAATCGCTAACAGAAAAGACAGAAAGATAGAAATCAGAATATTTATTACAGAATTGTAGAGTTCTAAATAGAAATGGGAGTAAATTTCTATAGCTTTCGTAATGAAATTACCGCCATTTTCTACAGATTGTGATATAATATGATTGTGATTGATAGATTGTTCGATCTATACTCTATTAGTTTGTACAAGATGACGTACAAACATGACCAAATGACACAGATCGATGTCAGAGAAGTGGTCAGAAAGATCATAATGCCACAGTAGATTATGTCAGATTGTGATTTTGTTTGAGTTGTATTCGTGATAAAGTATATCATGAACTCTCTCTTATATTGTTTCACAGATTGACAGGCACTCAACATGTATTAGCCAGATATTAGAAGACTTTGGTACAGCTTTAGTGCTGGATGTTAGCACTAATTATTATGACTTATTGTCACTGTATGAATTACTGTATGACAATAGCTATTAAGACAGTTCAGAATTGACAGATTTAAGAAACCAACGTCGGATGATGACGATTGGTATATGAAACTGAAGATTGTATATGTCTTGGTATGAGATAAACAAACTTGATAGCAGCTGATGATAATGATTTATTATGAGCTGTGGTTTGGTATATACGGATGTTGTATAGCCAGTGTGGCGAAATTGATTTTCTCAAAACTATTTTGAGAGATCGAATCGAGAATATAGGATTGAGATTTTAGAATAGATTCATTGAGATGAGTTTTTGATTTAAAACTCTGTATACATTTCTTCTGATATATCTGAATCGATTACTTGCGAGTTCGAGGAAAAACTCAGCTCTAAGAGGGGGAGAAATGTAAGGCCCGAGAAATTTATCATGTAATCCGAAATGATTTGACGATGATTATTATAATCTATTGGTGATAATCGATATGATTATAGACGGAACAGATTGGACCGGGAAAGCCGCAAGAAGATTTGATATGAGATGTAAGGAGAAGTCCTCGCGCATGTGCACCGTAAATTGTAATGCCGAGATGTTATCATTTTGTGAGACCCTGAAAATAAAATACTTGATTTAAATTATTGGATGGCAATGGCAATGGCATTTTCGTAATTATTGGATGTCAATGGCATTTTCGTAATTTTGAGAGAATGGGCAAAAATTTGAGAGGATACCACGTTGCTTCACATGCATGCAATATATATATATATATATATATATATATATATATATATATATATATATATATATATATATATATATATATATATAAATATATATATATATACAAACCGTGATTCTCCAGCATTCAGATTAGGAAAGAATTGAGGAAGAATGCTCGAAGTTCTCTCGGGCGTGAAATTGAGTGTCACGTAAAATCCGTCCGTCTGTTTTTAAATCCGACTTCAGTACTGTGTTCCTGTCAACGCAGGCTACAACTGGACGTAAGTTTTTTTTATGTTTTGAGATGTTTTGAAAATATGATATTGTCAGAACAGAATATGAATCAGATATAGTGTTTCTGTTACCGTAAACATTATAGAATTGAAGTCAGATTAAAGAACAGACCGTTTCTGTAATTGTTATATTTTTGAAAGATATTGACTGAGATTCTATATCAGAATTGTGTTGGTATTCAGAGTATGAATTATATTGACACAGATTATGAAGTCCAGTATTATATTTGTGATGTTCAGATTGACGGGGTTATTCAGATTGTATTAGCATGACGTCGAAACATCAGTTGATTTAGACTACTCAGATTCTGATATGATTCAGATTGTATTGTGATAGCGATGACATGAATTGAATTGTATCTTGTTCAGATATTGATCAGATTATGTAGTGACCCGTTCCAGAATCTCCTACTAATCAAGAATTAAGCATGCAATTAACTTAATTAATAACAATCAGAGATAATTGCGGAAAATGGTCAACAAACGATAGTTATACAACCCAAATGAAGTCCAGAACAACTCAAACTAAAATGAAAATATGTGGTACAACCATATCGAAACAAAACAGTACTGAAGAACTAAACCAACCGGCAACTCAACGTCCTCATCATCCTCCTCCTGAGCCATCCAACCTGAGGCCTGCCCCGTGAGAATGGGGTGTCCAAGATAAACAAAACCGAGGACTGTGAGCGATAAGAACGCCCAGTACAAAAGCATGAGTATACAAGCCTATATGAAATGCACATGCTATGATATGATACCAGGGTAGTCAAGAAACAGGAGTCACAAAAGATCTCAATATGCTCAGTCTAGAGGCGCCAAGTGGATAGTGCCACGCGGTACTCCTCTGGGTCACTGCATCCACTACAAGATCAGACGTGGACCTAAAATGTCCCGGATCACCGAAGCCCTCCGGACCCGTCGGCCACTGTGTACTCTCGGTGTCCATGCGTCCACAAGACAGGGCTGAGCGGCCCCACAAGATATAGCTTATCTTGAAAGAGATACAGCTCAACAATAAAGGCTATCTCGAAAGAGATACGGCTCAAGATGAAATGCAACATGCAGTAATAAGCGTGACATAATAGCATGCATCATATGACATATATCAATGCAGCAAATAATCATGCAACACATATAAGAATGTATACTCGACCAGGATATCTCGGATAGTACTTTCGTACCTCTAGTAAAGCAATCCTAGTCCACAGTAAATCCTATCAATCGGGTCTAGTCCGTCGTCAGTCCTGACAATATTGAGCTCCCTGACTGACCTTCTCGGACCGTCGGCTATGCCCGGCTGCTCTGTCCGGGCTGCTCTGTCCTTCCAGGGTTTCTCTTCCCTTCCCGGGCTGCTCTTCCCTTTCTGGCTGCTCTTCCCTTCCCGGGCTGATCTTCCCTTCCCGGGCTGCTCTTCCCTTCCTGGCTGCTCTTCCCTTCTAGGGTTGCTCTTCCCTTCCTGGCTGCTCTTCCCTTCTCGGGCTGATCTTCCCTTCCCGGGCTGCTCTTCCCTTTCTGGGCTGCTCTAGAGAGCTAAAACTTGCATTTAAACACACAGTACCCCCTCCACAATGAGAAATCCCATGGCCTATTTATAGACCTCAGCCTGCATGAACGTGTCAACCAAATCCCATGCATCCGGACATCTGTCGCTAGGCAGCATGCACAAAGACACCTCACCTTACATGCATGAACGTGTCAACCAAATCCCATGCATCCGTACATCTGTCGCTAGGCAGCATGCACAAAGACACCTCACCTTACATGCATGAACGTGTCCAACAATTACCATGCACTTGACACCTGCCCGGCAGGCGTGTCAACCAAATACTATTCCCGGGCTGCTCTTCCATTCCCGGGCTGATCTTCCCTTCCCGGGCTGCTCTTCCCTTTCGGGGCTGATCTTCCCTTCCCGGGCTGCTCTTCCCTTCCCGGGCTGCTCTTCCCTTTCTGGGCTACACCTCGGCTTACTCACACGAACTCTAAAGACAAATTACACATGATTTACTTAATTAAAGATACTTAATCATGTTAATTTAAATAAATAGGATTCGGGCTACTACAGATTATGTACTGAGTTGAGTATTGATCAGAACAGATTGTGTATTGAGTTATTTACTGATACGTTGTATTCGATATTGTCATTTCAGATTTGATATGGACAGAGTTGAATACAGGTCATCGTCTTCGTCAGACATGGACGACAAAGGTATAATTCATGTGATATTTGGGAAGATATAACTCAAATCAGATCGTATTTGAGTTTCCCAACTAAATCACATACTAGACTTATTGTTTATCTTTTGATATGATTATGATTTGTTTATTCGAATCTTTTGAGATAATTATGCATTGGTGACAGATGGTTATGCATTGCATTTGAGATAGGAAAGTTTGACAGAAACAGTCAGACTTCTGGACGTTCGATGTATTGTTACATAGGAGCAGACACTGTCCTATTGTAGATTATTCGATACAGCTCAGACCGGAATAAGACGTACAGTCACCACGAGTGGGAGGGTAGGTGACAGCCATTGACGTCTTATTCACACCGGGATCCCTAGAGTTATAGTTGAGTCGAGTCTAGACATGATTTGACTAGAACTGCATGTGTTTAGAGATGTGGTTTCATAGACTATGAAACCCATGTTTATTGATTTCAGTATGATAGCATGTTTATATGATTTGATTTAAATTGCATGTCTCTCTGAAATGAGTTGCATGCTTATTGTGATTTAATTTCATAGATTATGAAATCTATTACTTTGAATATGTTCATGATAGCATGTTTTATGATTTAGATTGTTTATATACATGCTTACCATGTTTTATAATGGGATTTATTCTCACCGGAGTAATCCGGCTGTTGTCTTGTTTTGTATGTGTGCATGACAACAGGTGGGACAAGATCGGGGTCGAGAAGATGATGAGAGAAGATGAGTTTAGCGTGGTGATTCCGGACTTGGATAGAATTGGGTTTTATTACTTGAACTTTAGTAGTTGAACCTTAGATTAGTTAAAAGATTGATGTATCTTTATACTGAATTGTAGTTTATACAGATATGTACATTATGTAGATTCCATTACCTTCTGCACTTGTATTTTAAAAAGAAAAATTTTTAGACCGTGTTTATCTTAATTGATAATTAAATCCCAAAGATGATTAATAAGAAAGATCAGCGTCCGGGTCCCCACACTTTCCTTTGAAGATAGTTTTTGCAAAGGGTGCTAGAATACTGTTAGAGATTGTAGATGTTCTTTTTCAAGAGTAAGTCCGGCAGATCACAAATATAAGTGCGGAAACAATCCGATGGAGTAAAGTGAAAACAGTAATAACAGTAGGCAGTAGAACAGTATTTGTTTCTGGAAATTCGAAGATAAAATCTTCTACGTGTATCCTTCTTCTGTTTTCAGAAGGTATCACTAAAAGACTTTGGATTTTACAGTACTCACTTGTACACACCCACTTCAGCAGGACTTATCTTCGCCTACTGAAACTCTTAGTAACTGAACACAATATAATTCAATACAACAAGGTTCTGGAAAATACTCTAATCCAGATTACAAACTATTCTTCAAAAATTATCGTAAAGTGTTTAGCTTGAAGAGGTGAAAAAACAACAATACAAAATGATCTCCAAAGATCAGATGTAAGATATGAAGCGTGTACTGCTTTTCTGCAAGTTGATTTTGGAAGACAACGATTGTTTCGCGGTTGCTCCAAGTAACATTGGATAGATAATGTGTTTCTTGATAAAATAATCAGCGTTGTTCTTTAAATGGGTTTGATCCATTTGTATATAAATTGAATCCAACATCTATAACTAAAACGGCTTCTATGACTTCTGATAAAAACAACTTTATTTCTTAAAAAGGTTCCTGCAAAAAGACTACAAAACAATCAGTCTTGTTTCATACCAAAATAGGTAATGCGTATTAAATGACTTTGTTCAGCATTAATGAAGCATTTAATACTTGTACTTGGTAAGTAACGGTAACATTTAAGATTGAAATGATCGAGTAAAAGTCGTTAAGTACTAATCTAGTGAAGTCAAGTTCTGCTTAGTTCTGCTTCTATTTTTCTAAACCGTTGAGTACTAACTAAAGTACAGTCTTTGTTAAATGCTATTCCTACTGATTTTGATTCTCATCACCACAACTAAATTAAGTCCATAAAAAACTATCATATCTATAGATCTTCGTATTAAAAGATGCTGGTAAATTTCAGTCTTGAATATTTTCTCAAATATTAAGAAATAATTAATTTTTTAATTTTGGTATTACCACTACTAGAGTTTTTCTTCTTAGTAAAGAATCTTATTATCTTGTCCATCAGGAATTCAAGTAGATACTGTCAAGGATTTATTCATACCTTAACCTTCAAGCTTTACAGGCTTTATGGATACTTGACTTAAGGATTGATCTTGGGTAGAGCTACCTTCTTTCCTTCTTAACAAGAGAATATGATCTCTTTAACTTGGAAGAATATCTTCAGTAAATGGCTCTGATACCACTTACGCAGCAAGTATTGAGCTTTGTTTTTCAAAAGATTTTAAAGACTTTTTTAGTCTTCGTAAATTGGGTATAACAAACCGAATTCTGAAGATTGGATTGATGTCTGGATTTTTGAGTTGATTCTCACCAAAAGAAATATGATTTTTTTGTAGATTTTATTTTAGTTTTTAATTTTTTACAAATAATTTACTTTTTGAGGCATGATTTAATAAATGGGAGGATTGAAGATGTAAGGCTCGAGAATTATCAGTATCATTGATGTTAGACTTGTAAAGATAAGAATGCATGAATTATGGGATTTTAAGCGAGCAGGGCCGAAGCCACACCGCACTCGCGGTGTTAGGAGACACCGCACCCGCGATGTTTAGACAGAAAGTTGGTGAATTTGTGCGAAGCAAGACTGCACCCGCGGTGGTGCGACCGCACCCGCGGTCATGCAGGGACCGCACCCGTGGTCTAGGTGCTGCAATTTTAGATGAATTCGCCGTGAGCACAGCGCACCCGCGCTCCTGAGCTACCGCACCCGCGGTCATACGTGCTATTTGAAAAATATAACATGTGTCCTTGGCCATGCAAAGTATATGAGTTGTCTTCTTCCCTTTTCATTTCAGAATTCAGGGAACCGAGAGAAGCCAAGAAGAAAGCTCCCATTCCTTTGATCTTAAACTTATGATTTTGAATGATATAGTGATCCGATTTTAATTCCGAGACCGGATTTGTGTTCCTCTCTTTGAAGGCTACAAGAAGATGTAAGTATTTCTCATTTCCAACATGGTTTGAAATTTAAGTGTTGGGGAAAATCAGATGTAATGGTTATTTTGTGTTCTTGAGATTTTGAACATCGTAGAAACGTAAACGGATCGGGTTTCAGACGCCGTATACTATTATTCGAAATTTCAGCATGTATGATGTTAAGATTGTACAGATTTCAGCTTATGTATTGAGGTGTTGATGAGATTATGAGTTGATTGTGATTGAGTATGTTATTGTGGGGTTATCGGTATCGAAGAAGTACGCCGTTATGCCGTCAGTTTGTACCGAGACTGATTATTGATTATTCCAAGACTTGGTTGAGTTGTGTTTTGATATAAAACATTTGTATATTGTCATTTCAGATTAGTCTTGACCGAGTGACATTCCGACTTCAAGATCTCGACAGAGATTGGGCGACGAAAGGTATAATTCATGTGGTCTCGGGATTGCACAACTCGATTCAGATTTGATACGAGTTTCCCTAAATCACATACTAGATTGTTATTACATTTGATTATGTAATGTTTTGTGTATTGATTTAGATTCGAGTCCTGAGATAGGAAATATTGGCAGATTGGCCAAAACTAGACGTTTCGGTGTATCGACGCGTAGGAGTAGATTTACTCTATGTGCAGACCCTCGATACAGAGTTGACCGAAGTCTAGGAATAAGACGTACCGTTGCCCCGAGTGGTTGGGTAGGTGACAGACCGTCTTATTCACACCGGGATCCCTAGATTAGAAATGAGTCGAGTCAAGATTTAAATGTTGAATACAGACTTGTATTCCTTTACATGTTGTAGATTTTACATTCATGTTACTTGATATATGCTATGCTTTTGTACGTGATTATTACATTGCATGCATCCATGTTTTATACTGGGATTCGTTCTCACCGGAGTTATCCGGCTGTTGTCGTGTCTGTATGTGTGCATGGCAACAGGTGGGGCAGGATCTGGGTCTCGAGGAAGATGAGAGATTGATGATAGCGTGGAGATCTCGGGCGTGGAAGATTTCTAGTGTTTCTTACTGGACTTGTATCACTTATGTTTGTAGTTGGTACTTGAACACTAGTATATGTTTGTATTAAACAGATCTGTATGTACATTAGGTTGTTTACTTAATATAAAGACATGTTATGCTTTAATAATACATTTGAATTGATGTTGAAAGCAAAATTTTGACCCACATTTTCGAACAAAGATTCAATTAAATCCCAAAAGAATTGAGTTAGAGCCCGGGTCCCCACAACAGGTATAATCCAATTCATAAATCAAAAAATACTTACATGATTATAATTCTGGAATAAAATGTTCAAGATTGGAAATTACTAGCTTCTTCTGATACGAAGATCTATAGATCTGATAGTTTTAATTTTAGATCAAACTATATCATAAAAACAATAGAAGAAGCAATTCCTTTAAAAGGATGATATGAATCAACTAGTTTGTTATCAGAAAAGCTTGTTAATATTCATAAGCAATCATATAAATCTATGCATTTAGGAATGATTCAAGTAGGCTTAAAAATTCTTACAATATTAGGATTAAATATCTCATCCTTAATTATCGTCAGAGATCAAAGGCATAATAATTTTGAAGATTCCTTATTAGGAATAATAGAGTCTTCATTATGTGAAAGACCTATATATTTTATTTGTTTCCCTAATTTTCCTATTTCACTTTCTGATCCTGATTATAAGCACCCACATTAAATATAAATACTGAGGGTTTTGATGTGATAGATGGAACAAAAAATGTTGCTCTATTAAATAGAATATTTTATAAATTAATGAATTCAACCATTTATAATTTTAGAATTTATGCTAATCAAATTAGTTCAAAAAAGAGGAGAAAATACTCTCTTTTTAGCTGATTTTAATAAAAGTTATATTATGATTCGTAAAAAAATTAATTGGAATCAAGTTACTCTTCCAGAAATCTGAAAAATGGAGAATATCACTAATTCTCTTAAAGAGGAAAACAGAAAATTAGAAAGTATTATCCAGTATGTGGATGGTGATGTTGAAATAAAAAACTCATCCCAAAGACATTGACATATTAAATTACTCGAAGAAAGTAAAAATTATACTTAATCTATATCTGATTTTGAAAAAAATCAATATATCTTGTAATTCTTGATTTCAAAGACGTTATTATGTTAATAATAGAACTTCTAATTTCCTTACATTTTCGGATATGAGTTATTATATTATGCTCATTAATAGTGACATTTTAATTCAAAAAAAATTTAGATAAAATAATAAAAATGGTTTTTAATTTATTTAAAACCAAAACAACAAGAGCTATATTCTTTAAGATATAATGAATAGGTAGCACAAACTAGATCAAATTTAGAGTTTTTGGAATGGATGGAGAAATTATATTTCACCGAAAAAATAAAAAAAAAATTCTGATTTTTTAGATAAATCTTTTAGAAACTTGAATAAACATATAAAATATGTGTTCATGAATCAGGAGAAGAATCTTTTGAAATTCATAATCTTTTTGCTACTTTACAAGTTAAAAAAGTAAATGAAGAAATTTATGTTGCTCCTATAAACTCAGAATTAGGAAATTAAAATTTTTACCATAAAATACAACAAAATAATTTCACTCATCTTACATTACATTCTTTAAGAAATCAAACTACCAGAATATAAGAAATTTTATCCAGATCTAAACAACAACCATTTGGTGATGGATGTTCAAAAACTTTAATGAGAAAACCTCTTCCTATTCTTAAAAAAAAAAAAATTAAGTACTAAAAAAGATGATTTTATTGAAGGTCTAATAGATATTGTAATGCCCGAAAATTTAATCCTAATAATCGGTATATATTGATTTATAATTTGATACGATTATGAAAGAATTAATCGAGACACGATTTGAGATAACGTGTAAAAAGGATGTATTTGCGAGGATGAGCTCTCGCGCACATGCGCGACCAGCCAGGCGCATATGCGCGAAATGTCCAGAGGACCTCGCGCAGATGCGCAACCTGAACCCGCGCATATGCGCGAGGGTGGCAGAGAGTTGGGCAGAAATTTGAGTACCTCGCGCATATGCGCCGAATGAGGGCGCGCATATGCGCGAGGCACTGTGCACATCACGCGCCGAGACATATGGTCTCGCGCCTATGCGCCGATAGATGTCGCGCATATGCGCGAGATGTGTTGCGCGTAGAGTCCGCCATTTGCTTTGATGCATGCACGATTGTATATATATATATATATATATATGCATATATGTTTTAAGATTGAAAAAGAGAAAATCGAGAGGAACTCTAGGAAAATTGTTTTTGAATCTTAGGATCGCGATTGTGCAAAATCCGTCCGTCTGATTTTGAATCTGACTGCAGTATTGAGTTCCTATTAACGCAGGCTACAAATGGACGTAAGTTTTACTACATTTTGACATGTCTTGAAATTAAGATATTGTCAGAATTGAATGGAATTCATATATGATGTTTTTGACATGTTAAACATTATAGAATCGAAGTCAGATTAAGAAATGAACTGATTATGGAATTGTTAGGATTTTCTGAAGTTAATTGACTGAGATATGATATCAGATTGTATTGGTATCGATTATTAGTTGAGGGAATTATTATCTGGTGATGTTATATTGACCGGGATATCAGGATTATACGGTTATACCGTTGATTTGAATTATTGATCAGATTGGTATTGATTTGAACGGTATATTGATATGATTTTATTGATATTGCCAGTGCCAGATGGAGGGATTGACAGAGTTTGGATTCCAGACCGAAGCTACAAACGAAAGGTATAAGTCAATGTGGTATTGGGAGATCGACTTGAGTCGGTTTAGACTTGAGTTTCCCTAAATCACATACTTTACTTTATTGCATTGATATTGCATTGATTGGATTAATGTATTTGTTCTCTTGATTTATAGATAGCAGGTATTAGAAGAGTAATCTTATGACAGAAGTGCTTGATAGTGGTGGGATAGCCACGGGCACATTGCACGATGTCATAAGATAGTGTATTGGCGATAGTGCCATAGTCTGTCTCCAGAAGATTGGCTATCGATGTGGATAGAGTTAGAGCTTTTTCTATTACTGGTGATCGGTACCGTATCGATGTTGATAGAATATAACTTCTTCTATTACTGATGATCGATGTCATATCGATGTGGATAGAATCGGAGTTTCTTCTATTACTGGTGATCGATACTATACCGACGTGGATAGAATCAGAGCTTCTTCTATTACTGGTGATCGATACTATATCGACGTGGATAGAACTGGAGTCTTTTCTATTACTGTTGGTTGATATAGTAATGCCAACTTCTAGAAACCGGGATCCCTAGGCTAGGATTGAGTCTAGTCTGAGTCGTGGAGTCACGAGCATTGACGACAGTTTGATATTGATTATGTTTCAGCTTTTGATATATATTGCTGTTATCTATCCATGCTTTTATTTTTATCATATGATTGCATGTTTCGTTGATTTATACTGGGATTATATTCTCACCGGAATTATCCGGCTGTTGTCTTTTTGTATGTGTACTTGACAACAGGTGGGACAGGTTCAGGGTACAGGAAATGAGGAGAGATCGTGATTAGAGTGGAGGCTCCGGACTTGGATTAGAGATAGGGTTTGGACACTTGAGATTAGTTGTTAAACCTTAGTCGAATAAATGTATGTGGTACAGGACTTGTACTTTTATACTGAGATGTATATATGTTTTATTTCATTACGTTCCGCATTTTAAAAAAAATTTAGACCCTGTTTTATAATTGTTTTAGTTAGTCCCAAGGATGATTAAGAACATGATTAGCGTCCGGGTCCCCACAACAGGTGGTATCAGAGCTATAGATCCTTTAGACTAAGATAGGAGCTAGTGAGCGGGGTAGAATGTGTTTTCTTTCCTGCTTTTGATTGCTAGCATGAATTACTGTTTTAATACATGTTTGCCTAAATATCTGATTTTGATATGGTATTGTGTATTATTTGGAAAGGATCAGCTGTAAGATGATCCGAGGAGGATTGAAACTGATATGTGGTTGTTGGAATTACTAACCTCTTTAATTATCAGATATGCCTCCGAGAAGCTACCAGAACAGGGGAGTACATCGAATCCTCCCATGGAGAAATTGTTGAAAAGATTTCAGTCATTCCATCCACCGAATTTGAAGGGTACAGAGAATTCCGTGGAGTGTGAGAGTTGGTTGGACGATATTGAAATGATGTTCGAGTCTTTAGAATATACTGATGAGAAGAGGATGAATGTAATAGCCGAGCCAGGTGTACGGTACGG
Organism: Primulina eburnea; assembly: GCF_022965805.1. NCBI lineage: Eukaryota > Viridiplantae > Streptophyta > Magnoliopsida > Lamiales > Gesneriaceae > Primulina > Primulina eburnea. The sequence goes on from NC_133118.1 coordinate 19,882,653, forward strand.
TTTAAGCTTTACTTGTTATTTGGGTTATGTGATTAGATGTTTTGTGAAGTCCCGAAAATTTTAAGTCCATATGAACCAAGTGCGTGCAAGTTATTAAATTCCTTATGTATTTTATTAAATGATTTTAATGCATGTTTATTTCATTAGATTGAGTTTTAATTTATAATTTAAGAATTTGCATTATTTTAATAGTTATGTCTAGTGGATACATTAAAAAGGTTTTCTTGAGTTTATGTTACAGGCGAATATTCGATGTGGGATTGAGGAAAAGATCGGCAACGATTCTGGCTATTTTAAAATATGGTATTTATTTTATTTAAGAAAAGGATGGAGTATTTTAAATAATTTAATTAATTTTAGTAATTTAAGAGCCTAATTAAATTATTTAAATGATTAATTGATTTTAAATTTTTAGAGTTGTAGCATTTGTGCATCTTATTTAAATTTAAAATTTATAGTGGGGTTAATATGGGTTTTATTTTAAAGTAGTATGTTAATATTTTTAAATATATTTTAATCATGTTCCACTCTTATACACACATGTTTCAAATTCTTTTATATATATATATATATATATATATATAAATATAAATATATATATATATATATTTATATATATATATATATATATCAAATCATGCAAGCACACACACTTTGACTCACACACACACACTCACACCTTTATACATACATATACACGCATATCCTATACTCACAACAAAACAAAACACACTCTATTCTTTATAACCACACACGTACAGCATATACACACCAAACTTATAATTTGTCTTCTTTGACTAAAGAAGAGTTTCAAAAATATTTCTTTGACAAAAAGGGCATAGAAGAATTATTGAAGTTCTCTCCTCCTTTCCCTTCAACGACATATATTCTCTGAAATTTTCCAGCATCATTCCATTTAGTTTATTCAAGAAAATCGAGCCACGTTCGTCCCAGATCGTCTCCCGTATCGTCTCCGCTTTGGTATCGTCGTTACGGTATTTTTAAATATCAAAAGGCACGTATATTCTGTTCTTGCTGCATCGATCTTGTCATATTATGCGTTGTGTTGTTATTTATGCGAAAATTATATGTGCGATGCGTAGAAGTTTGAGCAATCACGCCTAGATCAAGTTTGAAACAATTTTGGATCACCAAATTCACGTTTTTGATGTTCTGTAAAATACTGCGATTTTTCGGTATTGATTTTGAGAAAACTTTCAACGTGAAAATCGTAGAACTTTTTGATTTCTTCGATTTGATATAAAATTCGAAATATTCGGATGAAAATTGAGTGAGTTATGGCGTTTTTAGTAGGACTGCTCAAACTGCATTTTTATATAAACGTTTTTGTTGTTCTGAAAAATACTGCGATTTTTCAGTAAGGATTTTGAGAAAACGTATAACTACAAAAACGTAGATCTTTTCGATACGTTCGATTTGATATAAAATTCGAGTTATTTGGATTAAAAACGAGTGAGTTATGATGTTTTTCGTATGACTGCTCAAATCGTGTTTCAAGAAAGTTATGAATTTTAACGTGTTCTTGAGAATTTCTTGTTGCAGGCTTCGTTGGGAATCGATGGGTGATCGTTGCTACATATATGAAAGTTAGTAATGATGTTTTTAGGAGTTCGTGTCGGAAGAGTAGCGTTCGGGTGCAGCAGCGCCGCACCTGCGCTGCTGTGTGCAGTGCAGGTGCGCTGTCTGTGCGGGACAGCGCTGCCTAGTGCAGATTTTTGACTTCAAAATTAGTTTTTCTTGATTTTTTTGAGTACTATTAAATCTTTATATCCTAGTATACTAAAAATTAATTTAGATGATATGAAGTTTCATTTTGGATCATTGAACCGTGTTTTAAGCAAGGTCCGTGTCCTTCATGTTTTGGGAAAAATTTTTAGTATGCTTTGAGTTTGATGTCATGATTTAGTACTATGATTTACAAGGTCGAGTCATGGGAATTTTAGAATGTCCTAAGAGGCGTTTGAGCTGGAGAGTAAGCATGCTAAGTATGAGATATGCAAGTTAAGCTTTTGAATTCATGTTAGTATGTGCAGCAACGGCCCCAATCGAGATCCAACGAATCCCTCAACACCAAGTAAGTATGCAGGACGTGCAAAGAAAATATTTTAAGTTTTTGGAGGTATGCTAAATGTCTTGTGACCAAATTATGTTAGGATTGGAAAGCGTTAAATTATGAACGGGGACCAATCCGCCCGTTAAATTATGAACGGGTTAGATCGTGGTTGTGAAGCGTTAAATTATGAACGTGGATCAACTGGCCTGTTAAATTATGAACAGGGATCTCATGTATGTGGCAGTGGATACGTCCCTGTCAGCCCAGTACTGTGGTTTGTCTGATCAGATATTTATTATGTTATGGGTCACTTGCTTTGAAACATCCTATACGAAAATGATGAAGTTACGTATGTTCAAGTATGTTCAAGTATGCAGTATGTTTATGAAAGTTTATGATGATGGCACGTCATAGTATGTATGTATGTATGTTCAAAGTTATTATGCAAAGTTCAAGCTATTATTCAAGTTCAAGTTTCAAAGTATGTATGTTCAAGTTCAAAGAAGTTTATGAGAGTTCAAAGTTATTATGAAAGTTTAAGTTTATTAAGAGTTCAAGTTTATTACGCAAAGTTTAAGTTTCAAGTATATATGTTATATTTTGAAGTTGTATGTGGTTTTATTATGTAATACTCGTTATTCCCAGTTTATACGTGTTGAGTCTTTAGACTCACTAGACTTGATCGATGCAGGTGCTTATGTTGATGAGGAGACAGGAGGTGGCGACCAAGTGGCAGGCTTGGACTGAGCGGGAGGCTAAACCCGAGGACCGCCATGTTTACGTTTTTATGCAAAGTTTAAAATTACTCTGATTTATATGATGTGATGAGAGATGTTTTGAGCAAGTATTTTGTTAGCAGATTTTATTGGTGATGTTGAATTTCAAATATTTTATGAACGACTATTTTGACAACCTTTTCTTATGGGGGATTTGGTTGTGGTATTTTATGGCAAATATTGAAGATTATTTTATATTAAAGAAAATTTTTAATTTTTCCGCAAATTTTGAATGGTAAAAAGTACGGTTTGTCACAGTTGGTATCAGAGCGGTGTTCTTGTAAAGGGTTATGCCTACTGCCAGTCGCAAGAAGCTCACGAAGTCACACCTCAAGTCTGTAAGTTTTAAAGTTTTAAAGTCTTTTAAGTAGTAAGCATGAAGTCATGATTTCGGCATGTGCATGTTTTAATTCTATCACATGTATGTTTATATGACATACGTTTTGGAGTACAGGTTTGCATGTCTTTATGAGTTGAGAATGGATCTTTAAAATTTTTATGCCGACATGAAATGAAAAATTATTTAATTTTCTTGCACGCTGGTGTGGTGGAATTAAACATGAGTAAGAATTTTGCTTTTGGGCGTTAGGAAAAGTTGTAAATGATTTGTCTATATTAATTTTGGTTAGTAGTACTGATGTTATACTCGTGAGTCATAAGTTAAACTTGACAATTATGAAGGCTTTTGGGACTTGTATATTTTCTAAGAAATTACTTATGGTTTGTGGTTGCTAGCTTAGTTAATTTTTGAAGATTTCATGTAAGGATTAATGATTCGAAGACTACGACGATCTTTGGAAGTATAAAGACGTAGAATTTATTTAAAGTGTATGCTCTATCTAGATAGATTTAAAAAAAAAAAATTGAATTGCATGGATTTAATATTTTAAGGACCTAGTTTTAATGACCATTAATTTCAGGACTTAAGTGCAAAGATAATATTATAAGGGGTTAGTTTCGAATTTACCGTTTGGGATTAAATTCTGAGTTTCGAGGATTTTTAATGTTTAATGAGACTAAAATCGAAAATTTAATGGGAACCTAAAATGCAGAATTCGAAGAATTTTAAGGTTAATGAGGTTAAGTCGAAAAATTTATGGGTACGAAGATGCAAATTTCGAAGAGTTGTAGGGCCAAAAATATAAATTTTTGGAAACTTTAAGGGCCAATTTGTAAAGTCGGATAAATCTGAGGATTAAATACGAACTTTTAAGGAACACTTGGGATTTTAAATATTAATAGAAATGTAAGATATGTTATGGAAATTGATTTTGGGTTTAATAAGCTTAAGATTGTCGAACTTTATGTTACGAGAAACTTATAAGATTGAATTAAGAATGCTAACAACTTATGGGTAATTGGAGAATTTTTGTTGAAACGTCTGCTATTCGTTTTCTTAAAACGTGCTAGATTTTTTTTTTTTCTAACTTTCGGCCATCACATAAAAATATTTTCTTAAAATATTTTGCCATTTAAAATAAAACATCAACCACTAGCATTTGAAAATCAAAGGAAAATATTTTAAAGTATAAAATCGTCAAACATTTTACCAACCTAAAAATATTATTTGAAAAGTATAGCCCATACTATAACCTCTCAAAATTCTCTCATAATATAAATAAAAGACGTAAAAATATCTTTAACATTACTTAAAATCATAAATAATAACTAGTGCGGAAAACAAGCGTCGGTCCTCGGGTTATGTGCACCTTCAGTCCAGCAAAGTCAACCATCAAGACCTCCATTATCATATTCATAATCAATATAACCTGCATCAATCACACCTAGTGAGTCTAAAGACTCAACACGTCATATTCTTGATAACGAGTAATACGTAATACAGTTAACATATAACAGTGAAAAATACTTGTACTTAAAATATCGTTTTCATGAAGATGCATAAACTTTAAACATAAACGTTTTCGTAAACATTTTCATGATGCATAAAAACATTTTCAAAAGACATAAACATATCACTTTAAACATATTCATATTCATGTCCATATTCGTATCCATATTCATATTCGTATTCATGTTCATGTTCGTGTTTGTTGAATTCAGATCGTGATTGTGACTCGTATTCTTAATCTTAATGGGCGATGGATCCATCTAAAAAAAAACCACAGTACTGGGCGGCGGGGACACCAGCAACACTCTCACCGGTCAACTGGGCCTTGGCCTACGTATTAACATATTCGTATTCGTATTCGTATCACGTATTCGTATTCGTATCCGTATCCAAGGAAACACGATCGTCGGGCTCCCACTGGGACCATAACCCTCACGATATTTCCAACATATTGTAGTCACAATCCTTCACATCCTTCAACATGTCGTATTTCAATCACTTAATTAAACATGCACATAATATCATTTTATTTTGAAACCAAGCATGCAACATGTCTTTTAAATGATGCCCATATTTAAATCATAAAATCATAACTTATCATATTAAAAATCATAAACATTTAAAATAAACGTTTTAACGTATAAAAATTCCAAAAACATTTTAAAACAAAAGTTTTAACATATTAAATCCTAAAAATCCGTAAACATTTAAAATAAACATATTAACATCATAAAATTCATAAACATTTAAAATTGACATATTAACATATAAAAATTCATAAACATACATAATCATTGAAAATAATCATATTAGCATATAAAACAGCATTCAGGACACTGCCATGACTTTTACTAATTTCTAGGTGTAAAAAGACCGTTTTACCCCTAGACGTATAATTTCGCTTTTTGACATTTTCTTAATTCCATTGACTCTAACATGTCCCAAATAATTATTTAAGATTACATGAATTTTCTCATATTTTTATTTAGCTTAAATCGAGGACTTTTAAATTAATCTTTAAATGTAACGTATTAATGCGTTTTAATCACGAATTAAACCAAATCTTATTATAAATTCCCAAATTTAAAACTTAGACTTATAATAATTATTTAAGCTTAAACCTAATTTTTCATAATTTTATAAGGCGTAAAACTAGGCTTTTCAATTAACTCGTTAATTAGCGTTAAGTGCGGCGATTAAATCCCGATTAAAATCCAAAACTCGTTATTTTGATTCCAAATTTTAAACACAACCTTTTTATGATTTATTCTACCCTTAAAAGTCGTGAGCCACCACCGTGGACCCTTGGAATCAATTTTTGTTCTTTAATTTTTGAAATTGACACCCTAACGAACCCACCGAGCCATCTCCCAATTTACTCGAGCCACGCCCGAGCCACCTTGAACCAAAACCTACCCAACTCATCTAGGGACACTACTGTGCAAGCCCAGCCCGTAAAACAAGCCCTAGCCCGCTCAAAAAGCTCCTGGAACTTGACCCAAAAATCTGTGGTGTTGTCTGTGTGCTTCCTTGTATGTCTAGGACACCTAACCCAACTAGGACTCTTCCAACCAAGCCCCCACCGAGCCCACACGACCCTAACCTTCCCTGGACCACGACTAGACCACGCCCAGACCGACCCAAACCCCTGGACGCGAGCAGCTCCCAACTGAAGAACACAGCAGCATCCTCGTGTAACCTGCTGCCATGCTTTCTTCATGTTCTTCCTCGACCAGCAACCAGCCCGGCCGCACCAGCCCCTGCCCAGACCTTTGTGCACCCTCTTAGGACCCTAAAGACCTAGCCTAGCCCAGCCCCAAGCCCCCTGGCCGAGCCCTTTTCTTCCCTGAACCAGCTAACACCTGCGCTACTCCCCTTTCAAATTTGATCTCGGGTGGTGTCCTTCCCAACAAGGACTCATCCCAGCCCACTTAGCTCGAACCCTAGCATGATTAAGACCCTACCCTTGACTCCCCCACGGCCCTGGCTAGCCCTGGAACCAAGCCAACCCAAGCCTAGCCAACAACTCACCAAAACCGAGCCCCTCAAACTTCATGACAGAAAATACGTACCAGCTTGTGTTCTTGTTCATGTATGGTGATTAGGGAGTGTTTTAAGAGTTTAAAATTCATGTAAAACAATACCCTAACACTTCCTAGACATGGCAGCCCCTTTAACACATATAAAACATGATTTTGGAATTCAAAAACACAAATTTAGAACACCTAGGCATGTAGTTACGAAAATTTATCTTGTGTGCTATATTTTTCCCAAAAATCATGCATAAACAAATACTATGGTGTGATGATGAGTAAAAGGAGAATATGGCGTGCCTTTGCGTAATCAACGCACGATAAAAACGTCGACGACGAAGAACGACGGCGAGGAGACGACGGCTAGAAAACTTTAGCAAAACTTGAAGCTTTTTCGTTCCCAAAATTTTGTGTGTGCCGTGTGAGTGTAGGGTGGGGTGAGGAGTGTTTTCAGATTTGTGGAGTGTGTGGCCGATTGATTGTGAGTGAGGGTAAGAGTTTTTGTTATTTTATATGCTTAATTAATCTCTTAAACAAGCTTAAACCCAATAAGGATGCAATTAGGCCCATTAGTGGTTAATTAGGCCCAATTAAGCTTATTAGTGATAAATTAAAATTTTAAAATAATTTTACTTAAATAGGTTTGTGAATTTATTAGCCGGATTGCGAAAACGTTTCGCATTTTCGTTGAAAAACCAACACCGATAAAATTTACGTCCCGGCGTATAAATCACCTCAAAACCCTTTATTTTCAAAAAAATACTAAAAAGCATCAACCATATTTTAAATTATTAAAAATAATCATTTAATAAAAACATTTTACGTTTTTCAGCCATCGGTCCCCGTTCCTCGATCGTCACTTGAATAACCTTAAAAAAAATACATTTTATGCAGCAATGTAGGAAAAATATATTTTAAACATGCAATTATGCACAACATAATCAATTAATGCAATTGAACAAGCAATTAAAATACAAAAGAATTTAATAATTGCATGCATGTTGTTTGCGTGAACATTTAAATTTTCGGGGCGTTACAATCTCCCCCCCTTAAATTGAATTTCGTCCTCGAAATTCGCTTATCCTTAAAAATTAAATAATTTCTTATTTCATATCATATCACATATAAAAATTCTATAGCATAAAAGAAAAAATGATATATTATCATAAAACTATTAAACATGTGACGTAAACATATAATTCATGTACTTATGCAGGTAATATCATAAAATCATATAAAGCATGAAAACTTACAATTTGAGGCTTGACGACTGCTCTTCCTGGCGCTGACGGTGGCACAACCCTTTACAGGAAACCTGGCTCTGATACCAACTGAAACGTCTGCTATTCGTTTTCTTAAAACGTGCTAGATTTTTTTTTTTCTAACTTTCGGCCATCACATAAAAATATTTTCTTAAAATATTTTGCCATTTAAAATAAAACATCAACCACTAGCATTTGAAAATCAAAGGAAAATATTTTAAAGTATAAAATCGTCAAACATTTTACCAACCTAAAAATATTATTTGAAAAGTATAGCCCATACTATAACCTCTCAAAATTCTCTCATAATATAAATAAAAGACGTAAAAATATCTTTAACATTACTTAAAATCATAAATAATAACTAGTGCGGAAAACCAGCGTCGGTCCTCGGGTTATGTGCACCTTCAGTCCAGCAAAGTCAACCATCAAGACCTCCATTATCATATTCATAATCAATATAACCTGCATCAATCACACCTAGTGAGTCTAAAGACTCAACACGTCATATTCTTGATAACGAGTAATACGTAATACAGTTAACATATAACAGTGAAAAATACTTGTACTTAAAATATCGTTTTCATGAAGATGCATAAACTTTAAACATAAACGTTTTCGTAAACATTTTCATGATGCATAAAAACATTTTCAAAAGACATAAACATATCACTTTAAACATATTCATATTCATGTCCATATTCGTATCCATATTCATATTCGTATTCATGTTCATGTTCGTGTTTGTTGAATTCAGATCGTGATTGTGACTCGTATTCTTAATCTTAATGGGCGATGGATCCATCTAAAAAAAAACCACAGTACTGGGCGGCGGGGACACCAGCAACACTCTCACCGGTCAACTGGGCCTTGGCCTACGTATTAACATATTCGTATTCGTATTCGTATCACGTATTCGTATTCGTATCCGTATCCAAGGAAACACGATCGTCGGGCTCCCACTGGGACCATAACCCTCACGATATTTCCAACATATTGTAGTCACAATCCTTCACATCCTTCAACATGTCGTATTTCCATCACTTAATAAAACATGCACATAATATCATTTTATTTTGAAACCAAGCATGCAACATGTCTTTTAAATGATGCCCATATTTAAATCATAAAATCATTACTTATCATATTAAAAATCATAAACATTTAAAATAAACGTTTTAACGTATAAAAATTCCAAAAACATTTTAAAACAAAAGTTTTAACATATTAAATCCTAAAAATCCGTAAACATTTAAAATAAACATATTAACATCATAAAATTCATAAACATTTAAAATTGACATATTAACATATAAAAATTCATAAACATACATAATCATTGAAAATAATCATATTAGCATATAAAACAGCATTCAGGACACTGCCATGACTTTTACTAATTTCTAGGTGTAAAAAGACCGTTTTACCCCTAGACGTATAATTTCGCTTTTTGACATTTTCTTAATTCCATTGACTCTAACATGTCCCAAATAATTATTTAAGATTACATGAATTTTCTCATATTTTTATTTAGCTTAAATCGAGGACTTTTAAATTAATCTTTAAATGTAATGTATTAATGCGTTTTAATCACGAATTAAACCAAATCTTATTATAAAATTCCCAAATTTAAAACTTAGACTTATAATAATTATTTAAGCTTAAACCTAATTTTTCATAATTTTATAAGGCGTAAAACTAGGCTTTTCAATTAACTCGTTAATTAGCGTTAAGTGCGGCGATTAAATCCCGATTAAAATCCAAAACTCGTTATTTTGATTCCAAATTTTAAACACAACCTTTTTATGATTTATTCTACCCTTAAAAGTCGTGAGCCACCACCGTGGACCCTTGGAATCAATTTTTGTTCTTTAATTTTTGAAATTGACACCCTAACGAACCCACCGAGCCATCTCCCAATTTACTCGAGCCACGCCCGAGCCACCTTGAACCAAAACCTACCCAACTCATCTAGGGACACTACTGTGCAAGCCCAGCCCGTAAAACAAGCCCTAGCCCGCTCAAAAAGCTCCTGGAACTTGACCCAAAAATCTGTGGTGTTGTGTGTGTGCTTCCTTGTATGTCTAGGACACCTAACCCAACTAGGACTCTTCCAACCAAGCCCCCACCGAGCCCACACGACCCTAACCTTCCCTGGACCACGACTAGACCACGCCCAGACCGACCCAAACCCCTGGACGCGAGCAGCTCCCAACTGAAGAACACAGCAGCATCCTCGTGTAACCTGCTGCCATGCTTTCTTCATGTTCTTCCTCGACCAGCAACCAGCCCGGCCGCACCAGACCCTGCCCAGACCTTTGTGCACCCTCTTAGGACCCTAAAGACCTAGCCTAGCCCAGCCCCAAGCCCCCTGGACGAGCCCTTTTCTTCCCTGAACCAGCTAACACCTGCGCTACTCCCCTTTCAAATTTGATCTCGGGTGGTGTCCTTCCCAACAAGGACTCATCCCAGCCCACTTAGCTCGAACCCTAGCATGATTAAGACCCTACCCTTGACTCCCCCACGGCCCTGGCTAGCCCTGGAACCAAGCCAACCCAAGCCTAGCCAACAACTCACCAAAACCGAGCCCCTCAAACTTCATGACAGAAAATACGTACCAGCTTGTGTTCTTGTTCATGTATGGTGATTAGGGAGTGTTTTAAGAGTTTAAAATTCATGTAAAACAATACCCTAACACTTCCTAGACATGGCAGCCCCTTTAACACATATAAAACATGATTTTGGAATTCAAAAACACAAATTTAGAACACCTAGGCATGTAGTTACGAAAATTTATCTTGTGTGCTATATTTTTCCCAAAAATCATGCATAAACAAATACTATGGTGTGATGATGAGTAAAAGGAGAATATGGCGTGCCTTTGCGTAATCAACGCACGATAAAAACGTCGACGACGAAGAACGACGGCGAGGAGACGACGGCTAGAAAACTTTAGCAAAACTTGAAGCTTTTTCGTTCCCAAAATTTTGTGTGTGCCGTGTGAGTGTAGGGTGGGGTGAGGAGTGTTTTCAGATTTGTGGAGTGTGTGGCCGATTGATTGTGAGTGAGGGTAAGAGTTTTTGTTATTTTATATGCTTAATTAATCTCTTAAACAAGCTTAAACCCAATAAGGATGCAATTAGGCCCATTAGTGGTTAATTAGGCCCAATTAAGCTTATTAGTGATAAATTAAAATTTTAAAATAATTTTACTTAAATAGGTTTGTGAATTTATTAGCCGGATTGCGAAAACGTTTCGCATTTTCGTTGAAAAACCAACACCGATAAAATTTACGTCCCGGCGTATAAATCACCTCAAAACCCTTTATTTTCAAAAAAATACTAAAAAGCATCAACCATATTTTAAATTATTAAAAATAATCATTTAATAAAAACATTTTACGTTTTTCAGCCATCGGTCCCCGTTCCTCGATCGTCACTTGAATAACCTTAAAAAAAATACATTTTATGCAGCAATGTAGGAAAAATATATTTTAAACATGCAATTATGCACAACATAATCAATTAATGCAATTGAACAAGCAATTAAAATACAAAAGAATTTAATAATTGCATGCATGTTGTTTGCGTGAACATTTAAATTTTCGGGGCGTTACATTTGTACTTTAGGACAATTGGATAAAATTTCGAGGAAAGTGAGAATTTATTTTACAATTTTAAGAAATTGGGAGAACTAGTTTAGCGGTAAGTGATAACTGAATGGTTTAAATGATAGAAATTCTCGGGGATTTAAGCTCGAAGAGATCATTAGAACCTTGAAGTATCTGGGTTATAATATTATAAGAAATAATGATAAAAAGGATTGTAGGATGAATCGACATTTGACTCGAAAGTTAAACGCTAGTGAATTAATGTTGCGGCAAATTAAGAGTTTAGAATGATAACGATTTGAGGTAAAAGTTGCTCAATTAACTAAGTTATAAGAGTAGACAATGAGTTAGCAAAATTTTTGGGAACTTAAGATTTATGTGTTATAAGTTTTTATCAATGATCTTAACAGCTAAGACTATATATTTGTTGGAATTTTATTTTCTAGAAAGTTGAGTATGATCAATGGATAGGTTACTCGATAGATGTATGAAACGATTTAAGTAGACATCTAGTCTTGAGAAATTTTTAAGTTATTAAGAAACTTGGGAATAAGCGAATATGTGTGTTGGAATTATATTATCTAAAATTATTTGGGTATCGTAAGGTTGAATTTCAAATTTATGGGATATTTGTTTAAACGGAATTTTTGGGTGAAATAAATACAAAAGGGAATTAGTGGTTTTCAACATAAGTTATCAATCAATGAATATTAAGATTTTTATTGAGTAAGAAATCTAAAAGTATTCCATGATGGTACGACAAATCACGATACATTTTATTAATTAATAAATATTACAATACAAAGCAATGGATAGACAACAATTACAAGTAAATGTAAAAATAAAGAAAAAACATTAGGAGGATATTCTCCGACAAATACAAGAATCGTAAATGCAATAACTAAAAGAATTAAAAATAACTTTGCAAGAGCCATCTTCGTTTTCTTCGAAAAAAAAAAAAAAAATTTGATGAAGAATAAGTTTTAGAGAGAAGAGAATGTTGGAGTGATTGAATGTATTTGTGAGATGGTATTTATAGAGGAAAATAAAAAACTAGCCGTTAGTTACCGTTTTATGACCGTTGGTATATGTATGTATTTGTATAATTTTATGGTAAAATATGGTGTATATAATATTAGATATTTTACTCGAAATTAAAGGTTGACAACAATTTTATATTTGAGACGTATTTGTAAATAACTAAGTTACATACGGTGGTATTGTAAGGTAAAGAATTGATTCAAGAGTTGTAGGAATATTATTATGAGGTAAGAAAAATGTTCAACTTATAAGTGTATTGCCGAGGATATGAGTTGATCAGTAAAAAAAAAAAAATTTTTTTGGGTGCAAAGAATTCTTAAGATGGACTGCATAAATGCTAATGTAATAGGTCGTTGACATTACAAGTATAGTATAAAGAATGTAAGATACGATAAGGTTGAACCTCCATTTCTAATATTGAGAACGACAAGAAAAGTCAGAATTCGGGATTTTAGTAAAGTAAACTAAGTTACCATAAGTTGTGAATCGCAAATGAGGTTTTTGGTAGGAAATTTAATTCGGATTGAAGAGACGTAAAGACAACATAAGACTTAAATATTTATCAGAGTAGCGCAGCGGTAGCATGGATTTTTGGAATACTAGAATTAAGAATCTAAACTTTTGGATTACCGAGGATTAGCGAATTTCGGGGACGAAATTCAAATTAAGGGGGATAGATTGTGAAGTCCCGAAAATTTTAAGTCCATATGAACCAAGTGCGTGCAAGTTATTAAATTCCTTATGTATTTTATTAAATGATTTTAATGCATGTTTATTTCATTAGATTGAGTTTTAATTTATAATTTAAGAATTTGCATTATTTTAATAGTTATGTCTAGTGGATACATTAAAAAGGTTTTCTTGAGTTTATGTTACAGGCGAATATTCGATGTGGGATTGAGGAAAAGATCGGCAACGATTCTGGCTATTTTAAAATATGGTATTTATTTTATTTAAGAAAAGGATGGAGTATTTTAAATAATTTAATTAATTTTAGTAATTTAAGAGCCTAATTAAATTATTTAAATGATTAATTGATTTTAAATTTTTAGAGTTGTAGCATTTGTGCATCTTATTTAAATTTAAAATTTATAGTGGGGTTAATATGGGTTTTATTTTAAAGTAGTATGTTAATATTTTTAAATATATTTTAATCATGTTCCACTCTTATACACACATGTTTCAAATTGTGAGTGTGTGTGTGTGAGTCAAAGTGTGTGTGCTTGCATGATTTGATATATATATATATATATATATATATATATATCAAATCATGCAAGCACACACACTTTGACTCACACACACACACTCACACCTTTATACATACATATACACGCATATCCTATACTCACAACAAAACAAAACACACTCTATTCTTTATAACCACACACGTACAGCATATACACACCAAACTTATAATTTGTCTTCTTTGACTAAAGAAGAGTTTCAAAAATATTTCTTTGACAAAAAGGGCATAGAAGAATTATTGAAGTTCTCTCCTCCTTTCCCTTCAACGACATATATTCTCTGAAATTTTCCAGCATCATTTCATTTAGTTTATTCAAGAAAATCGAGCCACGTTCGTCCCGGATCGTCTCCCGTATCGTCTCCGCTTTGGTATCGTCGTTACGGTATTTTTAAATATCAAAAGGCACGTATATTCTGTTCTTGCTGCATCAATCTTGTCATATTATGCGTTGTGTTGTTATTTATGCGAAAATTATATGTGCGATGCGTAGAAGTTTGAGCAATCACGCCTAGATCAAGTTTGAAACAATTTTGGATCACCAAATTCACGTTTTTGATGTTCTGTAAAATACTGCGATTTTTCGGTATTGATTTTGAGAAAACTTTCAACGTGAAAATCGTAGAACTTTTCGATTTCTTCGATTTGATATAAAATTCGAAATATTCGGATGAAAATTGAGTGAGTTATGGCGTTTTTAGTAGGACTGCTCAAACTGCATTTTTATATAAACGTTTTTGTTGTTCTGAAAAATACTGCGATTTTTCAGTAAGGATTTTGAGAAAACGTTTAACTACAAAAACGTAGATCTTTTCGATACGTTCGATTTGATATAAAATTCGAGTTATTTGGATTAAAAACGAGTGAGTTATGATGTTTTTCGTATGACTGCTCAAATCGTGTTTCAAGAAAGTTATGAATTTTAACGTGTTCTTGAGAATTTCTTGTTGCAGGTTTCGTTGGGAATCGATGGGTGATCGTTGCTACATATACGAAAGTTAGTAATGATGTTTTTAGGAGTTCGTGTCGGAAGAGTAGCGTTCGGGTGCAGCAGCGCCGCACCTGCGCTGCTGTGTGCAGTGCAGGTGCGCTGTCTGTGCGGGACAGCGCTGCCTAGTGCAGATTTTTGACTTCAAAATTAGTTTTTCTTGATTTTTTTGAGTACTATTAAATCTTTATAACCTAGTATACTAAAAATTAATTTAGATGATATGAAGTTTCATTTTGGATCATTGAACCGTGTTTTAAGCAAGGTCCGTGTCCTTCATGTTTTGGGAAAAATTTATAGTATGCTTTGAGTTTGATGTCATGATTTAGTACTATGATTTACAAGGTCGAGTCATGGGAATTTTAGAATGTCCTAAGAGGCGTTTGAGCTGGAGAGTAAGCATGCTAAGTATGAGATATGCAAGTTAAGCTTTTGAATTCATGTTAGTATGTGCAGCAACGGCCCCAATCGAGATCCAACGAATCCCTCAACACCAAGTAAGTATGCAGGACGTGCAAAGAAAATATTTTAAGTTTTTGGAGGTATGCTAAATTTCTTGTGACCAAATTATGTTAGGATTGGAAAGCGTTAAATTATGAACGGGGACCAATCCGCCCGTTAAATTATGAACGGGTTAGATCGTGGTTGTGAAGCGTTAAATTATGAACGTGGATCAACTGGCCTGTTAAATTATGAACAGGGATCTCATGTATGTGGCAGTGGATACGTCCCTGTCAGCCCAGTACTGTGGTTTGTCTGATCAGATATTTATTATGTTATGGGTCACTTGCTTTGAAACATCCTATACGAAAATGATGAAGTTACGTATGTTCAAGTATGTTCAAGTATGCAGTATGTTTATGAAAGTTTATGATGATGGCACGTCATAGTATGTATGTACGTATGTTCAAAGTTATTATGCAAAGTTCAAGCTATTATTCAAGTTCAAGTTTCAAAGTATGTATGTTCAAGTTCAAAGAAGTTTATGAGAGTTCAAAGTTATTATGAAAGTTTAAGTTTATTAAGAGTTCAAGTTTATTACGCAAAGTTTAAGTTTCAAGTATATATGTTATATTTTGAAGTTGTATGTGGTTTTATTATGTAATACTCGTTATTCCCAGTTTATACGTGTTGAGTCTTTAGACTCACTAGACTTGATCGATGCAGGTGCTTATGTTGATGAGGAGACAGGAGGTGGCGACCAAGTGGCAGGCTTGGACTGAGCAGGAGGCTAAACCCGAGGACCGCCATGTTTACGTTTTTATGCAAAGTTTAAAATTACTCTGATTTATATGATGTGATGAGAGATGTTTTGAGCAAGTATTTTGTTAGCAGATTTTATTGGTGATGTTGAATTTCAAATATTTTATGAACGACTATTTTGACAACCTTTTCTTATGGGGGATTTGGTTGTGGTATTTTATGGCAAATATTGAAGATTATTTTATATTAAAGAAAATTTTTAATTTTTCCGCAAATTTTGAATGGTAAAAAGTACGGTTCGTCACATGTTTAGAGTTGTGTTTTGGGCCATAGTATTATTGGTTATTATTATCTTGAGGTATTAGATGTTGTTGGTTGTTCGTTTCAGTGTTTCGGTTCGATTTTAGTTGGTTGAGTACTGTTCATTGCCGAAGCAAGAGTGCACCCGCGCTCTTAGAGGAGTGCCCCCGCGGTGTACTGTTCATCATTTTGGAATTTGAAGGCCATGGCATCAGCGCTCCCGCGGCAGTGTAAGCACCGCACCCACGGTAATTGTAGCACCGCACCCGCGGTGATCGTGCATGGGATTTTAGTTGGATTGCCGTGAGCTCAGCGCACCCGCGGTCCTTGTGTTGTCGCACCCGCGGTGTAAGTATGGGCGAGTTCTTAAGTTGCTTTTTGGAGTTGTTGGCCATACCTTATCCTCATCTTTCCCCTTCATTTCGAGATTCTCTCCATTTCCAAGGGTTTTTCTCCATTTCTTTTGCTTCCTACCTTTGATTCTTGGATTTGTTTGGATTTTCGACTAGAGATCGACGTTCTCCGTGGTATAAGGAAGCTTAGGTAAGTTTTTGGTGCGATTCTATCATGGTTTTGGAAATGAGTTGTTATAGGGTGTTGTTATTGATTGTTTAATGGAATATTTGACTTGTATTTGTGGATTTAGAGTTGATATTGGTGTTATTTATGGATTAGTTGTAGGTGGTGTACCAAGAGTTAGTTTGGAGGTGTTCTATTGGTTTGTAAGTGGAATTTCATCCCTTTGCTCACATGATGATATATGTATTGTGTTTTAAAGATTTTAAAGTGATATTCCCTTCAATTGATTCATTGTTATGTATTGATTCCATTGATTATCTATTGGAGGCATTGTATGTCTCATTATTGTTCAAAGGGAATACAAGACAAAAGATATGGTTTCCAAAGTGATTGTTAAATGCTATTGAGCATTCAAATGCTTTATTGGATTGATTGAATCATAGTCAGAGCATTGCATGCAATTAGTTGATCAACAACCATAGGCTTTTATCCCCTCACAGTTATCGATTTATATCGATGGGATATTTGCAACCACAGTCATAGATACTATTGATATCAATCCAACCATAGAAAAAAGAATACCATCGTATTGCTATCTATTGCTATGCTATTGCTACAGTTATTGCTACAGTATTCATGTTTCAGAGTTGATGGTATTTATGATTTCAAAGTCATGTTTTATAGAGTATACTATGTATCATTGCTATGTAGAGTTCCACTTGCTGAGTTTTTATACTCATTTCAGTTATTTTCATGTGATGCAGATAAGAGTGACCGACCAGGACAGTGATCGTGGATGGGGGTCATATGCATACACCATTGGAAGGAAGATTATTTTGTATCATTTTGGGGACATGATCATAAGAATGATTATTTTGTATTTTGTATGTCATTTGAATGATCATGTGATTATTTTGTAAACATTTTTATGAAATGTATTTTGAAACTCCTTCCATTTGAAAGAAAAATTTAAATTCCGCTGTGTATTTTATTGTAACGGGTCAGGGTGTCACATTTAGACTAGCTCAATTGGTACCAGGATTGTGCTAAGTACCTATATATCCATGTGCTCTTAGGTTCGATCCTGGGGAGGCACATACTTAAGTTCATGGGCTTAAGAGTTCTATGAGTAACCCATACGACGCCTATGGAAAGCCCGTGAGTGACACCACAGGGTGGGCAAGCCCACTGGGCCTACGGGCCAAGTCACAAGATCGGGATAGCCTTGGGTCGATTGGGGCAGTGGGCCGTATGGGCGGTCCACTGGGCCTGTAATGGGTCGTTACAGTGAAACTGATCGGACACCAGCTGCATGATGTTGCTAAAAACTGGTAGATCACGACGAAATGGGCATTGGAATAACGAGGTACGTATAGGAAGGATAAGGGAGCTGAGTTTGCAAACTTGAGACAGGGCCAATTAAACATTGAGGAATATGTGGCAAAGTTCTCTACACTGCTCCGATTTTCTCCCCACGTAGCTGAACATGATGAGGTCGTTGCGGACCAGTTCATAAATGGCCTAAATCATGAAATCTTTACCTTGGTGAATACCGGATGGCCAAACAATTTTACTGATGCCTTGAACCGAGCCAAGGGAGCCGAAGCAGGTTTGATGAGACAGAGAGAGGCTTCGTTTGTGCCTTCAGCACCGAGATCACAGATGCCTCCACCAGCTCCTCGATTTGAGAGCGGCAGTGGTAGTGGGAAGAAAGACTTCTTGAATGCTAAGGGGAAGAAATTCAAGAATGCTGGAAGTAGCTCATCCAGTTCGAGTGGCTCTAGACAGACTGGTCAGGGCCAGAGTTATACTGGTCCTATTTGCAGTACTTGAGGAGGGAAGCATTCCACTGAACAGTGCCGAAGAGTGTTTGGCAGCTGCCGTATCTGCAAACAACAGGGACACTTTGCCCGAGTGTGTCCCAGAGAGGTGTCAAGGGATCCCAGGCTGCTGAGTCATCTGGATCAGTGGCTCAGACAGGAAGACGATTCTGCCGTTCATTCCTTCCAGCCAGCACCGCCTGCTCAGTCACAGCAGAGGCCAGGAGGGAGCCAGACAGCGAGCCAGCCTCCTAGACAGCAGGCCCGACTATTTGCTTTGACTAAGGAGCAGGCACATGATGCACCTGATGATGTCGTGGCAGGTAATTTTTTTATTTTTGGTTATCCTGCATATGTATTGATTGATACTGGTGAAAGCGGACCGGTTACGGTGGCCGGAAGCGCAATGGAAGTCAAAAATTTAACATTTTAAGCTAGAAATTTCGGCCACCATGGTTTTGCACAATATTTACAAAACAACATCAAACATAGGATGTTTAGAGATTTACCTATCAACCTCTCAAGGTTGATGAATGGCACCAACTTTGTTGTAAACAACAAAGCTCTTCTTTGGTAGGCAAATCTACAAGCTCTTCCTTCTTTCCTTCAAGAAATAAGGCCCACCACTAGCAAGGCAAACCCCCTCAAGTTTTGCACTAGAAAAACTTAAGGATTTTTCAAAGAGAAGATTTTATTCTCCAAGAAATGAAGAACAAAAATGGAAGAAAAATGGGAGAGAAAAACCCTTCAAGAATTCGGCCAAGTGAGGTGTTGGGAGAGTGTGGGAGACTAGCCTTGGTTGTTGAAAAAGTTGTCTCTCAAAAGTTGCATCCCTTTTGAATTTTTTAATAAAAAGTAATCCACACCTCTTCACCTCCCAAGCATGTAAACCCTAGCATGTCTCACATATATTATATGGTTTCTAACACATTAAAAACCATGGATTAAATTTTTAATTATCTCAAACATATTGGAGATTAATTAAATACTACTTGAATTTATTCAAGTCCCACTAGTTAAATAATTATTTTAATTGAGCTCTACAAGACTCAATATAATTTAATTAATTCGACACTTGAATTATTTAATTATTTAGACTCTACTAGGTCCACTAGTGTTTAATTAATTCAACACTTGAATTAATTTAATTTAGTCCTCAATAATGTTTATGAAAATCACAATTTTCAACTACATTATTTACTTGGCCAAATTTTAATCTAAGAACACTTCCATAAATTAAAATTTATATTTCTCTCATAGAAGTCATACTTCTATTTTTCTTTACGCTTATAAACACATTTATAAGCCGTTCAACACATTGAACTATTTTACTTCTCATCGGGATTTACAAAGCCAGTACTTGTGTGGCCCTCAATGGTTCATTGATACAACTAGCCGTGGGTTCACATCTCAATGTGATTCGGACTAAACATGTCCTTATTCGAGCATACCCCAATTGCTCCATTCTTACTTATCAACTCCTTGATAGTAAGAACGTCAGAACTCAAGTCTGATAGTACCCAACCAATCATGTTAAACGCCTAGCAGCATCGCTTACGTGATTCCCTAGGTATCACATGATAGTGCCTGCAAGAACCATTCAATTATGGTTAGCGTACAGTACGGTCCCTTCAACTCATATATCCCGACCGATTCGACAACTATTGGTTTATCGAGAGTTGTCAATGAATCGATACTATGTGTCATGTTGTGGTTGCATCGATGGTGTAATCTATGAAACTCCTTTCATAATTACCACCATACTCTGATCAGAGATTTCAACCCACACATACATGAAAAACACATAGGATATCCATACCCGTAGGTAAGCGGTGAATCCCCGGCTACAATGCATCGACTCCTATATGTTTCGCCGTAACACCCAATCTTGCCACCTGATGACCCCATAAGAGTCGGTAAACAAGTCAAAGTGAAACGCTAGCACATAGAGTCTCAATGTTGTCCCGGGTCATAAGGACTAATGGTGTACAACCATAAACTAGGACTTTTCCACTCGATAAGTGAGAACCACTTGGAAAGTCCTTTATAGAGGGTTGTTCCGTGCACTCTACCAGGTGCACCTATCTGCATGCTCGGACATCACAATGTCCCCTACCAATGAAACATGGTACTCACATCGCAGATACTAGTCTCTAACTCGAGCGGCCTTTATCCTTCTTAGTGGCGGCTGAATCGACTAGGAACGGTTTAAAATATACAGTATTCCAAATATGAGTTTCATGATACTCATCATATGAGCATCTCATATTCTTTCTACTATTTGTATATTCAAGGACTTTATCTATGCAACTAGCATGGGTATAAAGATAAAGATGCGCCAAATTAATAAATTCAAATATTATTAAAATAAAGATCGTTTATACAAAGAGTTTCATCGTGAACAGTCGGCCAACACTTGGCTCGACGTGCACCTACTCTAACAATCTCCCACTTGCACTAGAGCCAACTACCCATATACTTCAGACCCATTGATTCGCGATGCTTCTCGAACGATGGTCCTGGTAAAGGCTTAGTTAGTGGATCAACAACATTATCTGCAGAGCCGACTTTGTCAATCACGACATCTCCTCTTTCCACGATCTCTCTGAGGATGTGGTACTTTCTCAATACATGTTTGGACTTCTGATGAGACCTTGGCTCCTTCGCCTGAGCTATGGCTCCCGTGTTGTCGCACATCACCGGGATAGGAGCAACTTGATTTGGAATGACGCCCAACTGTTGGACGAAATTCCTAATCCAAACAGCCTCCTTTGCTGCAGCCGATGCAGCAATGTATTCTGCCTCAGTGGTGGAATCCGCAGTACTGTCTTGCTTGGAACTCTTCCAAGAGACAGCACCACCATTGAGCATGAATATGAATCCGGAGGTTGACTTCGAGTCATCAACATCGCTTTGAAAGCTAGAGTCGGTATAGCCTTCCAATTTTAGTTCTCCACCCCCATAGACCAAAAACAATTTATTGGTCATTCTCAAATACTTGAGGATGTCTTTCACAGCTTTCCAGTGTGGAAGACCAGGGTTGGATTGATATCTACTCACTACACTTAGTGCAAATGCCACGTCAGGACGTGTAGATATCATCCCATACATGATACTACCAATAGCTGAAGCATACGGAATTCGTGTCGTCGCCGCTATCTCTGCATCAGTCTTGGGAGACATCGACTTGGATAGGGACACGCCAGGACACATTGGTAGATGTCCTCTCTTGGACTCATCCATCGAGAACCGCTTCACGATGGTATCAATGTATGTGGACTGGGTGAGACCAAGCAATCTTCTTGATATATCTCTATAGATCTGTATTCCCAATACAAAAGATGCTTCACCCAAGTCCTGCATTGAGAACTTACTTGCTAACCATATCTTTGTTGATTGCAACATTCCTACATCATTCCCAATGAGTAGAATGTCATCAACATAAAGAACAAGGAATGTCACAGCACTCCCACTGACCTTCTTATACACACAGGGTTCCTTAGGATTCTTAGTAAAACCAAACTCTTTGATTGTACTATCGAATCTGAGGTTCCAGCTCCTCGATGCCTGCTTAAGACCATAAATAGATCTTTGAAGTTTGCATACCATATGCTCACTTCCGATGGATGTAAACCCTTCAGGTTGAGACATGTAAATTTCTTCCTTAATATCCCCATTAAGGAAGGCTGTCTTCACATCCATCTGCCATATCTCATAGTCATACCATGCAGCTATGGCTAGCAATATCCTAATGGACTTGAACATCGCAACTGGAGAAAAGGTTTCCTCATAGTCAACACCTTGTCTTTGAGTATACCCTTTTGCTACTAATCGCGCTTTGAAGGTCAATACCTTCCCATCCGCCCCAAGTTTCCTCTTGTAAATCCATTTACATCCTATGGGAACAGTTCCCTCAGGTGGATCCACAAGATTCCACACTCGGTTCGAATGCATGGAATTCATCTCAGATTCCATTGCTTCAAGCCATTTGGATGAATCGGCATCCGATAACGCTTCCTTGAAGGTCCTTGGATCACATCCAAGATCAGGCTCATCATGGCCCTCTTCAAGAAGCAGACCATACCTCACAGGTGGTCTCGAGACTCTCCCGGTTCTTCTAGGAGCTTGTATCTCCTCACTTGGCTCCTCGGGTGTGGGTTCTACAACTGTGGGTGTTTCTCGAACCTCTTCGAGTTCTATCATCTCTCCATTTCTATCCAATAGAAATTCTTTTTCCAAAAAGGTTGCATTCCTAGAAACAAACACTTTTGTTTCTTTGGGATGATAGAAATAATATCCAGCTGAATTCTTTGGATATCCCACAAAGTAACATAAAATGGATCGACCGTCCAATTTATCTCCCACTACCTGCTTCACATAAGCAGGGCACCCCCATATTCTAAAATAAGAATATTTAGGTGGCTTACCCATCCATATCTCATATGGTGTCTTATCAACTGCTTTTGTATGGACATTGTTCAACAACAGTGCCGCTGTCTCAAGCGCATATCCCCAAAAGGATGGCGGCAACTCCGTGAACCCCATCATAGACCGAACCATGTCCATCAAAGTCCGGTTACGACGCTCCGAAACACCATTCAACTGAGGTGTAGCGGGCGGGGTCCACTGTGAGAGAATCCCATTCTCCCTTAGATACTCTTGGAACTCGGCACTCAAGTGCTCACCACCTCGATCCGATCGAAGTGTCTTGATGCTTCGTCCCAATTGTTTCTCTACTTCACATCTGAATTCTTTGAACCTTTCAAAGGCTTCAGACTTGTATTTCATCAAATACACATACCCATACCTCGAAAAGTCATCGGTAAAGGTGATGAAGTAGGAATGTCCATGCTTAGTGGTGATGCTAAGCGGACCGCACACATTGGTATGGATCAAATCCAATAATCCTTTGGCTCGCTCCGCATGGCCCTTAAAGGGAATTTTGGTC
This sequence comes from Primulina eburnea, assembly GCF_022965805.1. Classification (NCBI taxonomy): domain Eukaryota; kingdom Viridiplantae; phylum Streptophyta; class Magnoliopsida; order Lamiales; family Gesneriaceae; genus Primulina; species Primulina eburnea. Next base: position 19,906,322 of record NC_133118.1, read on the forward strand.
ATCTTTCCTTTTAGACAGGATTCATAAGTCGTGAGAGCATTAATATCGGACATATCAAACATGCCAACTCCCACTAGCTTGTTCATCCTTCTTAGGGAAATATGACCTAATCGAGCATGCCATAATTGTGCCGAATTAAGAGTATCTTGTTTGCGCTTATTTGTTGTTGTTATCATTTGGACATTGTTAAGTGGAATATCTTTTAATTTTAAGGTGTAGAGATTGTTTTCAAGTTCACCGGTACCAACTAAACATTCATTCTTGTAAATATTGCAAACACCTTTGCCAAATAAACAAGAAAATCCATTAATATCAAGCATAGGAATGGAAATAATGTTTTTAATCAAGTCTGGTACAAATAAAACATCTCTCAAAACCAACTTAAAATCATTGTTTAAACATAAATAAACATCTCCCACAGCCTTGGCAGCAACCCTTGCTCCATTGCCCATCCTCAAGAAGGTCTCACCTTCTCTGAGCTTCCTACTTCTTTCCATCACCTGCAAATCATTACAGAGATGTGAGCCACAGCCGGTATCCAATACCCAAGAAGTAGAGTTAATGGAGATATTTACTTCAATGTAAAACATACCTTTGCCAGAACCCTTCTGGGCAAGATATTCCCTGCAGTTACGCCTCCAATGTCAAGGCTTCTTGTAGTGGTGACAGATGTCAACAGTCTTCTCAGCCTTGGCTGGCGTGGCTGCCACTACGGGACTCGGAGTCTGCCTCTTCAAGGGCTCGCTCTTCTTGGGGCGCTTGAAAGAACGCTTCTTTCCCTTCCCAGGTGGACCGGTCTTCGTGCCAGATGAAGAGCCCACATAAAGAACCGGCTTCTCCTTCTTGATGGTGGACTCAAAAGTCACAAGCATGTTCACCAACTCTTCAAGGCTGGGCTCGAGCTTGTTCATATTGAAGTTCACGACAAAAGGATCGAAAGAGCCAGGCAGCGACAGCAGCAGCACATCCGTGGTCAACTCCGATGGCAAGATCAAATCCATGCCAACAAGCTTGTCCACGAGCCCAATCAACTTTAGGCCATGCTCATGGACCGAAGTCCCATCTCGCATGCGTAAAGTGATGAGCTCCTTTACTGTGGCATGCCTCAAAGGCCGAGTTTGCTCACCGAAGAGCTCCTTGAGGTGCATATGAATGTCAGCAGCATTCTTAGCATCCTCGAATCGCCTTTGCAGCTCATCGTTCATCGAAGCCTGCATATAACACTTGGCCTTCAAGTCATGGTCGCACCAATCCTTGTAGGTCTGCAGTTCCTCGGGACTGCAGTTAGTCGGAGCCTCATCAGGGGGCGACTCAGTCAGTGTGTATGCGATTTTCTCCGAGTTCAAGACAATCTTTAGATTTCTTAGCCAAGTGTTATAGTTAGGTCCGGTTAGAACATGTTTTTCGAGAATAACGGAAAACGGGTTGCGAATTGATGACATTGTCAAAGATTTGTACTGAAAAGTAAAACAGATAAATGTTAATGACTATTTTAAAATATTTAATAAGATATAAAGTTTGGACTTTTACTTTATAAATTATCGCTCCCACTGTTTTGACATTTTCATTACCCTCTAGTGAAAACGGGAAACTCTTTTCCTCAGTAGGTACATAAGGTCCAATTAGCGAATTATGATCACGATTATACAGCCAATCACAATTCCTAAAAGGTAGTTTCCCAATTGCATCACAATGCAACCCTTAACGTAAACTTTTGTCTCACGTTTGATTAGGACCCATTATAGACGTCGTTCATCTTTACGTGTCAAGCCTTACCCATCGATATTGAACCTTAATGGACGGTCGCCATGAGTTCCCTCAATTATCTGAGCAGAAGTCATGGGATTTCCACGTAGTTCACATCACCATGTCAATGAATGTCACAGCTTTCCGGCACTAAGGGCCCCCCAACATATGAGCCGAGCCCCGAGTACGGGTAGCGTTCATCATGCACCCATTGTCGATGGAAGACAAGGAAATTATAACCAAATTTATAATTCCCCTTTTCGGACTTGATATTAATTTTGAATCTTATTCAAAATGAGGGTTTTTTAATTTTGAAAGGTCTCATCATTAATTTTATTTTAAAAGCTCGCCATGTTTGATCGTATGTTTGTCGGATTCATGCAACTTTGTTATTATAATAATAATAACGCACATACTCATTATTTATAACATATCATGCATATATTATAAATAGAAAACAGTACAAGGATGATCAATTGCCCCAAAACTAATGGCCCGTGTGAGCTAAACACGGGCCTAGGTCCAATCCTAGGGTAAATGCAAGGGATGCAATGCAACTAAATTATTACATTAGCATCCAATATTACATGTCTTCGATCTTCATAATCACCAAGGCCACCATCTTCCAATCTTGATCTTCCCTTATTCTAATATTTACAAATAAATATCCATGGCACATAGGGATACATCTCATGGGGTGGGAACGGGCCATAAACCAAGCCCACTTTAAATTGATAATTATTACAATCATACAACACAAATATCCTAGCATACACCTAGCAAATTGGGCTTGGGCTTTTGATCATCCTTCATGCATAATATCACATATCATACACCATCAATTAATTATCACTATAATTAATTGATCCAACATTATATATCTTGATCCAATAACTAACCGCCACAATTATAAATTAAATTAACAAAGTATACAAACACCTTTGTCTACTTTCAAATTAATTTATTTATAATCGAATTTCTTGTAAATCACAATTTACTATAAATAATTAAAGTCCTACTTCAATTATTTATTTTATGAGAAAATATGTGCAACAATTGTAAATTTAAACTTAAGGGCCCAAAAACCATTTTTCACCAAAAATATTTTGGCCCATTTAAATTTCACAAATTATGTTGTCCATCCAATGGCCCAACATCTCAAGGCCCATGACACTAAGATTCACCAAAACACTTTTGGAAACCCTAGTCGTCATCGCCGTTGCCGGAGCTCCGTCGTCGGATTCCGGCAACAAAAATTTTTTTTTTTTATTTTAAAACTGGAATTTTCCGGGCAGACCGAAGGCTGCCCCATATGCTGCCCGAAATTCTCGGGCAGCCCGAGACTTCACGGGCAGCAGCAAGCTGCCCGAAACATTTTTTTTTGTTTAAAAATTTCGGACCTCGTAATTTTTATGCACAAAAATTCTCAAGCGGTTAGAAATCAATCTCAACATAATATTATGCAAATATTACACAAAAACCGTAACCATAGCTCGGATACCACTTGAAAGCGGACCGGTTACGGTGGCCGGAAGCGCAACGGAAGTCAAAAATTTAACATTTTAAGCTAGAAATTTCGGCCACCATGGTTTTGCACAATATTTACAAAACAACATCAAACATAGGATGTTTAGAGATTTACCTATCAACCTCTCAAGGTTGATGAATGGCACAAACTTTGTTGTAAACAACAAAGCTCTTCTTTGGTAGGCAAATCTACAAGTTCCTCCTTCTTTCCTTCAAGAAATAAGGCCCACCACTAGCAAGGCAAACCCCCTCAAGTTTTGCACTAGAAAAACTTAAGGATTTTTCAAAGAGAAGATTTTATTCTCCAAGAAATGAAGAACAAAAATGGAAGAAAAATGGGAGAGAAAAACCCTTCAAGAATTCGGCCAAGTGAGGTGTTGGGAGAGTGTGGGAGACTAGCCTTGGTTGTTGAAAAAGTTGTCTCTCAAAAGTTGCATCCCTTTTGAATTTTTTAATAAAAAGTAATCCACACCTCTTCACCTCCCAAGCATGTAAACCCTAGCATGTCTCACATATATTATATGGTTTCTAACACATTAAAAACCATGGACTAAATTTTTAATTATCTCAAATACATTTGAGATTAATTAAATACTACTTGAATTTATTCAAGTCCCACTAGTTAAATAATTATTTTAATTGAGCTCTACAAGACTCAATATAATTTAATTAATTCGACACTTGAATTAATTAATTATTTAGACTCTACTAGGTCCACTAGTGTTTAATTAATTCAACACTTGAATTAATTTAATTTAGTCCTCAATAATGTTTATGAAAATCACAATTTTCAACTACATTATTTACTTGGCCAAATTTTAATCTAGGAACACTTCCATAAATTAAAATTTATATTTCTCTCATAGAAGTCATATTTCTATTTTTCTTTACGCTTATAAACACATTTATAAGCCGTTCAACACATTGAACTATTTTACTTCTCATCGGGATTTACAAAGCCAGTACTTGTGTGGCCCTCAATGGTTCATTGATACAACTAGCCGTGGGTTCACATCTCAATGTGATTCGGACTAAACATGTCCGTATTCGAGCATACCCCAATTGCTCCATTCTTACTTATCAACTCCTTGATAGTAAGAACGTCAGAACTCAAGTCTGATAGTACCCAACCAATCACGTTAAACGCCTAGCAGCATCGCTTACGTGATTCCCTAGGTATCACATGATAGTGCCTGCAAGAACCATTCAATTATGGTTAGCGTACAGTACGGTCCCTTCAACTCATATATCCCGACCGATTCGACAACTATTGGTTTATCGAGAGTTGTCAATGAATCGAGACTATGTGTCATGTTGTGGTTGCATCGATGGTGTAATCTATGAAACTCCTTTCATAATTATCACCATACTCTGATCAGAGATTTCAACACACACATACATGAAAAACACATAGGATATCCATACCCGTAGGTAAGCGGTGAATCCCCGGCTACAATGCATCGACTCCTATATGTTTCGCCGTAACACCCAATCTTGCCACCTGATGACCCCATAAGAGTCGGTAAACAAGTCAAAGTGAAACGCTAGCACATAGAGTCTCAATGTTGTCCCGGGTCATAAGGACTAATGGTGTACAACCATAAACTAGGACTTTTCCACTCGATAAGTGAGAACCACTTGGAAAGTCCTTTATAGAGGGTTGTTCAGTGCACTCTACCAAATGCACCTATCTGCATGCTCGGACATCACAATATCCCCTACCAATGAAACATGGTACTCACATCGCAGATACTAGTCTCTAACTCGAGCGGCCTTTATCCTTCTTAGTGGCGGCTGAATCGACTAGGAACGGTTTAGAATATACAGTATTCCAAATATAAGTGAGAACCACTTGGAAAGTCCTTTTATGGAGGATTGTTCAGTGCACTCTACCAAGAGCACCTATCTGAATGCTTGGACATCACAATGTCCCGTACCAATGAAACATGGTACTCACATCGCAGATACTAGTCTCGAACTCTAGCGGCCTATATCCTTCTTAGCGGCGGCTGAATCGACTAGGAACGGTTTAGAATATACAGTATTCCAAATATGAGTTTCATGATACTCATCATATGAGCATCTCATATTCTTTCTACTATTTGTATATTCAAGGACTTTATCTATGCAACTAGCATGGGTATAAAGATAAAGATGCGCCAAATTAATAAATTCAAATATTATTAAAATAAAGATCGTTTATACAAAGAGTTTCATCGTGAACAGTCGGCCAACACTTGGCTCGACGTGCACCTACTCTAACAATCTCCCACTTGCACTAGAGCCAACTACCCATATACTTCAGAACCAGGTAAGGACATTATGAGTTTATTGTCATGCCTTTTGGGTTAACGAATGCACCGGCGGTATTTATGGGGTTTATGAACCGCGTCTTTCGGAAATATTTGGATGATTTTGTTATCATATTCATTGATGATATATTGATTTATCCAAAGAATATGATTGAGCATGCTGATCATATGGGACTGTGTTGAGAATTTTGAGGGCTGAGAAGTTATATGCCAAACTGTCAAAATGCGAGTTCTGGTTGAAACAGGTGGTATTTCCGGGTCATATTATATCCGGAGACGGGATATCAGTTGATCCCAGTAAGTTTGAGGCAGTGATTTTGATAGGATCGGTTAATAGACTATGAGTGTTTAGAAGGGGGGGGTTGAATAAACACTTCTCGATTTTGTCAAATCCTTCGAAAAAGAGAGTTCAGTTTTGTTACAAACTGAACTAGATATCCCAACGATAAAAAACAATCAGTTAAACTGAATATGCAGTTGCGGAAAATAAACTGAATGAATGATAGAGTATCTAACTGAAAATGAAAAACTGAAGTAAAGATAACACGATATGTTTCTGGATGTTCGGAGATTTGAATAACTCCTACGTCACCCCTTCTATCACGAGGATAGGATATTCACTAAAAGACTTTGATCAAATACAAGCAATGTACTGACCCACTTCAGTTATGGACTTATCACTTTGCCAAAACTGAAACTCTTAGTATAAAACACTTTTCAAAGATCGTAACTGATCTTAGTACAACTTGGAAATCAAACAGCGATTACAAAGTGTTATGTAAGCTCGAAGATGTAGTCTGAATACTACTGATATGACTTGTGAGCGAGAGCTTTGATTTCTGATTGTGAGCAAGTATTTTCGCAGCGTAACAGCAAGTAAGATTATAACTGAAGGTCACTCATTCTCTTTATGCTGTCTTCATCTATTTATAGGCTTTCTTTACAACGGTAACATTAAAGAATGTTTGAATATCCTTACCGTTGATTGCCACGTCGGTACGTTCTGACAGTCGTGCACTGCTTATTCTGAAATGCGGCGTTTCACTACCAGTTTGCAGATGACTGTACTATTTGTCGGTTGTCGTTTTCACTTCATGACGTGTACAGCTGAATGATCAGCTGGTAACAAATCAGTTGGCTAGAATGAACTGGCGAGAATATCTGCTGAAATATCAGTTAAGCTTGGTTCAGTTACGTCGATCAGTTGGTTGCATTTAGTTGCTGAATTCAGTTGTGAGTCTTTTGTCAAACGCCGGAATTAAGTTTCCAACAATTTCCCCCGTTATGGTGTTTGACAAAACTTGGAATAAGAATCTCTAAGTAACTGAATTCTTCATAGTAGATAAAATAAGATGTAGATAAACATCAACAACTGAATTAATAGATCAGATACAATGAATACTGCTACTAAGAATTCTTCTGCTCTTCCCCCTTTTTGTCAAACTGCTCCATCTAGTCAGATAGCTTGCGAACGTGAGAAGAAAGAACCGTGACAGAGGATGACATACTTTCAATAGCAGTAGACATTGTGACTTGCAGTTGTTCAATTTTCCGAGACACAAGCGATTCCACACTGTTGACGCGTTCGTTAATTAGTTCTTGAGTGGCAGTCAGAATGGACATGATACCTCAATTTTTCTGAATGTCACCAACTGCAAAAGAGAGAGATGTAACAGCAGATTGGATATCCTTCAGTCTTTTCAAGGATTCCTGATTATCATCCAACTTCAGACTGTGCGAAAGTTGCGTATTTTGAATCTTGGAAATGGCAGTAATTATTTGACTCATATTGTCCTGCATATGTTGGACTTCTTCAAAAATGAGATCAAAATCTGCTGAAGATGGAGGATTGGATTGTCGAGAAGTGCTTGGTTCACTTGTATTAAGTTCAGAAACGATCAAGGCTTGATCAGTGGAAATTGTGTCAGTAACATTTCGAACTGAAATATCAGCAGCAGGGATTTCTGCTTGATCCCGAGGTGGTGAGGAAGGATTTTGTTCAGTTGATGGTGACACAACCTGAACTGATGTCTCTAGGGAATGATCGATTGAGTCATCTGGCATATCAGTTGGTATGACCTGATCAGCAGATTGATCTGGTGGAACAATTTCCACTGAAGGAATAGTGACCTCTGGATTGGTTTGATCAGCAGAGTGATCAACTTTATCATTAACTGGTGTACTAAGGTGGGATTCCTCTACCACGGCTTGAATTACTTCATCAATATGAGCGAAAGACAGCTCAGCTTCAGTATATAGTTTTTGTTCAACAGGCGGTGAAGGAAGCTTATCAGAAACTGGCTCTTCAGTTGGAACGAGAACTAAAGCTGATGATGGTTCTGTTTTGTTAGAGGGTGCTTCTTCAACTAGTTCCACATCGTCATCATCTGAATCTCCTTGGTAGACTACCAGTTCTTGATTCAATTCCCAAAATTTGATTCGAGATAGTAGCCCTATAAGGTCAGTGTCAAGCTGAGTAATTACAGCTTGATCAGCATATGTAGTAGGGCCAGTTGGGAAGTAGTTGTTTTTAAGCTTAGCAACAATTTGAGCCAACTTCTTCGCTCTCATCTGATCAAAGAAATAACTTTTCCTCTCCAAGGCTTGAGCAATAGAGGCAGCTTTGACAGTTCGAAGAACAAAGGCCTCCAGCTTGATGAATTTTCTCAGCTCGGACTTTTCCTTCAGTTGCTTGGCAAAAACCTCAGTACGATAGGCTACCCAAGCATCATAGGACTTAGTCTTTGCAGCAGCAAAACTGTTCACTTTTGCCCATACAAGATCAATATGAGTCTGAATCGGGTTGGAGGGTCTGGGTTCTACAATCAATTTCCCTTTCCCTTTATCAATACTCATGATATGAGGAATTTCCAGTCCGGTTCGAGTTGATTCAATCTGCTCTACAAACTTTATTCCTTTGGGTCTGGCAGGTGCTACACCAATTGGTCGAGATATTTGAGTAACAGGAGCTTGGGTCCTAACTGATTCCTTTATGGTACTTACTGAATCAGCTTGTGGAATAATCTGCAGAGGAACTGCTTCTATAGGCTGCTGATCAGTTAAGGAAATCATTTCGTCAGTGGGAATGGATACCTCAGAAGTTGTTTTAACCCTTTGAGTTCTTGGCTTCTTCGCAATTTGAGGTGATGGAGTCTTTTCTGACTCTGATGTACTCAAAATCAATTTCCTTTTGGCAACCTTGAGTTGAGCCAACGTTTTGGCTTTCTTGAATGATTTGGGAGCAGCTAACTGAGTCCAAATTTCCTGTTTGATTCGCACAAACTGAGTAGGAGTTATGTCCATTTTGGATTTGATTGACATCGTGTTCTTTGCATTGAACACCTTAAATTTTGATGTCTTCTCAGAGTCCTCTGCCACTAAACCTTTTGCTTTCAGCAGATAACTGATTTGAACGGCAAAACCCTTGGATTGTTTAGAAGACAGAAACATATTCTTCAAAACATTAAATATGAGATGCTTCCAGTTAAATTTGTGATTAGCCATAATAACAGTAATGGCATGAAATTTCTCCAAAGTTAGGGCAGCAAAAGATCCAGCTTTTGCCAAAAGCCCTTTAGCAATTACATCAGCCAGCAATTGAACTTCATGCTTGAGTTCCTTTTTAGGATCAGAAACTTTAATCTTCTGTCCATCAGCAGAGAGAAGGGTTTGTATTTCATCAATATCAGATGCTTTAACATCCGAAAGTTGTGCCATACCTTCAGAAGGTAAGAGAAATAAATCACCAAGAGAATCTTCAGAGATGATCAGCAACTGACCATTGATAGTAGAATTGATATTTCCCTCAGAATCAATCACGCCAGTAGAGTAGAAATCCTGAAGTTCTTTGGGATAGATATCCTGAAAAGATTGTCCCAAAAATGTTCTTAGACCAGCAGCTTCAAGTTTCTGAAATACTTTCTGGACTTCGGCATCGCCGAAGGATAAGATAGATCCAAAGTTGATGGCCATAGCATTTAGCATGAAAGCGGGAATTTGAGTTGCCATTGATAACTGATAAATTTCCTGAAAGAAAATTCGAAGGATGAAGTAGTTCTTGCTCTAAAGAAAATTTGAAGTAGTCGAAAAGTAAAACTGAAATGAAGCGGGTAATAGTACATATGTACGTGACCATTCAAGTTCTGGACACGTGTCAGTCCATAGAATTTTTGAAAAAGACAAAGTGTGTACGTGTGCTATAATCGTGTGTACAATTTGAGTGGTTAAAATGAATCCACGTCATAAATCAAAATTCATCATTAGTTTAGCAGACAGTCACGTCATTTGATTTGGAATATAATTGGTTTAGTTAGTTAACTTATATGAGAAGATTAGTGGAAAATTCGACTGGTAGGTCAGTTGATAAGACTGGGTTCTTTCAGTCGAGAGTTCACTAACAACTGTCTTCTCAGTTAACTTCTTGAACCATTATTCCCCCTTAATAAATGCATTAACGCAAAATGACGGCAATAGACAGTAATGATTAAAGATGAGTAAGGTGCTCGGCATAGCAAACGTCACAGAGCGAAGTGTCCTTTTGTTTCCCTCTTTTTGGCCTATAAATAAGAGTGAAGGGGTAAGCCAAAATTTATCTCAGCAAGTAAGTTTCAAAGATAAGGAGAATGGCAGAAGCTGGAAGCTCAAGCGACGCTCAGTTTACTCTGCAGGCCAGGAAGCAGTTCATAGAAGATGAAGTCTTCTACGCTAGCCTTCGTTACTGGGAAGAGATGCAGGAACTGGAGTTCCTGTATTACTCTGGGCGGGTCTCCACTTTCAGGCGGAAGGCCCAACTTCGAGAGGTGCGAGAGCTCCTAGAGGTTCCTGCGGGGGTGGACCTTTTTAAAGAGGGTTATCTCTACAAGCTCTTTCTTCTGAAGGAGCTAGAGATCCTCCGCCGCATCGCTGCCTCCCACAATTTCTGCAAAACCTCTTCCTCAGCACTAGCTGCATGGATGAGTTTGTGGATAATAGCTGTGGAGGAAGAATATGAAATTGTAACCAGCTCCTCTTCTCCTCCTCAATAAAATATTTATTATGTTTTATCGTCTTTGTTCTTTTATTTTTGCCTGCAATGATCTGTAAGAGATATAATCATAAGAACAACACAAACACTTGCTGACATCAGTTAAGAACTCATAAGAATAAGCAACTCACTTAAATATTCAATAAAACAACAATAAAGGTTAACAACAAATTACGACCAATGATCATTCATTAAGATAAATCAATTAATCCAAGTATATTGCGAAAGTGAGAAAACTTAGTCTCAGCCAGTGGTTTGGTGAAAATGTCAGCCGCTTTCTGTTCAGTTGATACGTATTCCAATCTGATATTCTTCTTTAAAGCATGGTCTCTGATGAAGTGATGTCTGACATCTATATGCTTAGTCCTGCAGTGAAGAACTGGATTATACGTAATAGCGATTGTACTCGTGTTGTCACAGAATATTGGCGATTCTTTTGCATTAACACCATAATCTTTCAATTGTTGCTGAATCCAGAGCAGTTGGGCACAGCAGCTGCCAGCAGCAAGATATTCTGCTTCAGTTGTGGAAGTTGCTATGGATGTTTGCTTCTTACTGAACCAAGAGATCAGTCTGTCTCCTAGAAACTGACAAGATCCACTTGTTCTTTTCCGATCAAGCTTGCATCCTGCATAGTCTGCATCTGAATAGCCAACTAAACTGAAAGATGAGTATTTAGAATACCATAAACCAACATTTTGCGTGCCTTTAAGATATTTCAAGATACGTTTGGCAGCAGAAAAATGTGACTGCTTAGGATTAGCTTGGAATCTTGCACACATGCATACAGAAAACACAATATCAGGACGACTTGCAGTTAGGTACAATAATGAACCTATTAAACCTCTATAGAGTGTCGTCTCAACTGATATTCCCCCTTGATCAGTGTCTAATTTGGCTGATGAGCTCATGGGGGTGCTTGCAGCTGAACATGATTCCATGCCAAATTTCTTCAGCAATTCCTTAGTGTATTTGGTTTGACTGATAAATGTTCCTGAATCCAGTTGTTTCACTTGAAGACCAAGGAAGAATGTCAGCTCACCCATCATGCTCATCTCGAATTTTTCCTGCATTAACTTGGAAAACTTCTCGCATAGTTTGGGGTTAGTTGACCCAACGTATAAAGCTTTGTTCAAATGATAGACATGATCAGGAAAGTGATGATTTACAAAACCTTGGGGTTGTTCAACGTAAACTTCTTTATGCAACTGGCCGTTCAGAAATGCACTCTTTACGTCTATTTGAAAGACTTTGAGATTTTTGAAAGAGGCATAGGCAAGGAATATTCTGATTGCCTCCAGTCTTGCAACTGGTGCATATGTCTCGTCGTAATCAATTCTTTCTTCTTGCCTATAACCTTGTGCTACCAACCTTGCTTTGTTGCGCACAACTGAGCCATCTTCGTTCAGCTTATTCCTGTATACCCACTTTGTACCTATCACATTTTTAGAAGTTGGTCTTGGAACTAGGTTCCAGACTTTGTTATGGGTAAACTGATTTAGCTCTTCTTGCATTGCATTTATCCAGTTAGGATCAGCAAGAGCTTCATCAGTCTTCTTTGGCTCTAGTTGAGATACAAAAGCTGAATGGATAAATAAGTTAAGCATTTGATTTCTTGTTCTTACCGGATCAGATGGATTACCTATCACCAGTTCTGGAGGATGTGATTTCTTCCATCTGAGTTCAGCATTTGTTTCTTCTGTGATAGCAATATCCTCAGTAGGTAACTGAATATCTTCAGTTTCAGTTGGAGCTAGTTCAGTTGGCAACTGATTCTCATTTGTAGGCTCCACTAACTGAATGTCAGGATTTGCTTCCAACTCAGCTGATTGATCCAATATTTCAGGTTCAGGTGATTGGAGATTATTATGATTTAGATGAGCATCTTCTTCATCATCATCCAAGCTTATATCTGTAAATCTATCAGCTAGCTCAACTGTATCAGTTGGCTTAAACGTTAGTGTAGATTCATCAAACACAACATGAATAGATTCCTCAACATTCAAGGTATTTTTGTTGAAGACTCTATAAGCACTACTAACTGAAGAATACCCAAGAAATATTCCCTCTGCAGATTTAGCGTCAAAAGCTGTTAAATGGGTTTTACCATCGACAAGTATAAAACATCTGCAGCCGAATATTTTGAAGTAAGAAACCACACTTTTCTTTCCATGCCAGATCTCATAAGGTGTTATAATATGATTCTTATTAATCATTGATCTGTTTTGAGTATAACACGCAGTGTTCACTGCCTCTGCCCAAAACCTTTGAGAGATAGAAGAATCAGCAAGCATCGTTCTAGCAGCCTCTTTAAGGGTCCGATTTCTCCTTTCAGCTACACCATTTTGCTGTGGAGTTCTGGCTGCTGAGAGCTCATGCTTGATTCCTGTATTCTCTAAATAGTTTGAAAGAGTTTGATTGATGAATTCAGTTCCTCGATCAGATCTGATTCTATCAATTCCAACTGATTTTTCATTTAATAATCTTTTGAAAAGCTTAATCAGTTGAGCAGCAGTTTGGTCTTTGGACTTGAGAAATATAACCCAAGTGAATCTGGAAAATTCGTCTACAACCATCAAGGTGTATTTCATTCCCCCTAAGCTCATGACTGGTATAGGACCAAATAGATCCATGTGTAGCAGTTCTAAGCATCGGGAGGAAGATTTACAACCCTTGTTCTTAAAAGAGGATTTGATTTGCTTACCAAACTGACATGCTGAGCAGATTTTGTCTTTGATAAAATCCATTTTGGGCAGTCCAGTAACAAGATCGTGGTTACTCAAATAAGCAATAGATTTGAAGTTGAGGTGGTTTAATCTCTTATGCCACAACCAGTTTTTAGAAGTTTTAGAAGAAATGAGACATACTGGTGCATAAGGTTGATCATTCCAACTGACTTTGTAAGTGTTTCCACACCTTTTTCCAGTTAGGATAATCTCTTCAGTTGAGTTTCTGACTGAACAAGAATGTTTATCAAACTGAACTGAGAATCCACTGTCGCATAACTGACTGATACTGATCAGATTATACTTGAGATTCTCAACTAATAAAATATCATTAATGGTAAAGTTACCATGGATAAGCTTACCCTTACCCACAGTTTTACCTTTAGAGTTATCTCCAAAGCTGATGTTTGGTCCAGTGTACTTGGTCAGTTGAGATAATAAATTTGAATATCCTGTCATGTGTCGTGAACATCCACTGTCCAAATACCATATAGATCCAGTGCTTGTACCTGTTACCTGCAGTCAAACAAAAAATAAGATTGTGGTACCCTTTGTCTATTTGGGTCCAAAGTTGATTAGTCCTTTAGGAATCCAAACTTGGATCAGTCTGACTGACCGTCCAGTTGCTATATTCCAAATTGTCTTTCCCGGTCTGTGTGTGTGTGGTGTATGGTGTGCAGGGGATACAATATGTGATTTGCCCTTTTTCAACTGATTGTTCAGCCAGTATTTTTTCTGAAATGGCTTGCTGTTGTAGTAGTTGGAATAGCTTCTTGAATAGTTTTTGCTGACAAATTTTGGTGGCTGACTTCGTGAGTCAGTCACAGCTTTTGGGCTATAACCAATACCACATCTTTTGCCCTTGCTCATATTATGAGTTGGCTGTTCAATCAGTTTACTTGGCTCTGCTTGTTCTTGTACCATAACTGATTTGACAAAGTGAATATATTTCCCTTTGTCCATATTCAGTTTTGGTTGAATATCTTTGGAAGGTATCTCATCCTGATTACTGAACCCTAATCCAGTTTTATCAGTAAATGATTTCTGAGAGTTCTGTATCTCAGTCAGTGCAACAGATGATTTATTCCAAGCTTGAATGAGCTCAGTTTGCTTTAAATTTTCAAGCATCAACTTTTGAATCATTAATTGATTCTTGCTCTTTTCAGTATTGAGTTCGACAATCTCCTTTTTTAGACTCAACATTTCAACTGATATATCAGTTGTTGTCTTGTTGTCAATAGAATCATTTTGACTCTACTCTGGCCTTTTCAAATGATGAGGCAAGCTTTTGATATTCACTAACCATGTCGTGAAGGGTTGTAATAAGTTCTTCCCTTGTGAAATCAGTTGAGCTGAAGTCAAATACCTGTTGGCTGTGACTGATCGTCTGTGTCATCAGCCATTAAGCACTTTACTTCTTCCTCATCTTCACTAGAGCTGCAAGAGGATTCTGGTTCTGACTCTTCACTGTCAGTCTCTGCCCACTTGGCTTTGCTATCCTCAGCCAAGAGTACCTCATGCTTCTTTCTGTAAGGCTTCTTATCATCCTTAGATCTCATCTTATGCTCATACACCTTCTTCTTTCTTTCAGTTGACACTTGACTGTCCTTCTTAGGTTTGAGACAGTCAGCAATGAAATGACCAGGTTTGCCACAGTTGTAGCATGCATTGGATTCTCTCTAGAATTTCTTTGGTATTGATTCTGAAAGTTTCCTTGATTTTTCCTCATGAATTTTCCGAATTTCCTGATGAATAATGACATTGCGTCATTGCTTAGTTGATCTGCGCCTTTTTCAACTGAACCAGTTGGTTCTGATCTTACAGCAGCTAAAGCAGTTGTTGCTGCTGGGGTAGATGGTTCTCCTTCTCTAGTTTGTAGTTCAAACTCATATGCTTTTAAGTCAGCAAATAGATCGTGCAGTTCAACTTTGTTCAGATCTTTAGATTCCCTCATTGCCATAGTTTTGACATCCCATTCTTTGGGTAGTCCTCTGATCACCTTCAATGCCACTTCTTTATTCGTATACACTTTTCCAAGTGCATTCAGTTCATTGATAATACAGCTGGTTCTTTCATCATATTCGTGCATTGTTTCTCCCACCTTCATTCTGATGTTGTCGAACTTCTGCACAACAACAGAAAGTTTATTTTCTTTGGTCTGCTCGTTGCCTTCGCAAAGTTGAATTAGCTTCTCCCAAATTTCTTTGGCGGTCTTGCACATTTTGATTTTACTGAACGTTACTTTGTCCAGTGTCTTATACAGTATATCTTTTGCTACATTATCCAGATTTGCTTTTCTCTTGTCTTCAGCAGTCCACTCATTTCTGGGCTTTTCAATACGGTTCGGTGCCCCATCTGTGATTGCAATTGCTGTATTGGCTTTCAAGATCTTCATGGGTCCGTCAGTTATAACGTACCACATGTCATCATCCTGTGCAGACAGATGAGCCTGCATCCTGATCTTCCAATCGTCGAAATCTTCTCTGGAGAACATGGGAATTTAGTTGAATGAAGACATAGTGAGCAAATTGAGTATAGATAATCTTTGATAGGATATGCCATGCTCTGATACCACTTGATAGGATCGGTTAATAGACTATGAGTGTTTAGAAGGGGGGGGGGGGTTGAATAAACACTTTTCGATTTTGTCAAATCCTTCGAAAAAGAGAGTTCAGTTTTGTTACAAACTGAAGTAGATATCCCAACGATAAAAAACAATCAGTTAAACTGAATATGCAGTTGCGGAAAATAAACTGAATGAATGATAGAGTATCTAACTGAAAATGAAAAACTGAAGTAAAGATAACACGATATGTTTCTGGATGTTCGGAGATTTGAATAACTCCTATGTCACCCCTTCTATCACGAGGATAGGATATTCACTAAAAGACTTTGATCAAATACAAGCAATGTACTGACCCACTTCAGTTATGGACTTATCACTTTGCCAAAACTGAAACTCTTAGTATACAACACTTTTCAAAGATCGTAACTGATCTTAGTACAACTTTAAAATCAAACAGCGATTACAAAGTGTTATGTAAGCTCGAAGATGTAGTCTGAATACTACTGATATGACTTGAGCGAGATCTTTGATTTCTGATTGTGAGCAAGTATTTTCGCAGCGTAACAGCAAGTAAGATTATAACTGAAGGTCACTCATTCTCTTTATGCTGTCTTCATCTATTTATAGGCTTTCCTTAAAATGGTAACATTAAAGAATGTTTGAATATCCTTACCGTTGATTGCCACGTCGGTACGTTCTGACAGTCGTGCACTGCTCATTCTGAAATGCGGCGTTCCACTACCAGTTTGCAGATGACTGTACTATTTGTCGGTTGTCGTTTTCACTTCATGACATGTACAGCTGAATGATCAGCTGGTAACAAATCAGTTGGCTAGAATGAACTGGCGAGAATATCTGCTGAAATATGAGTTAAGCTTGGTTTAGTTACGTCCATCAGTTGGTTGCATTTAGTTGCTGAATTCAGTTGTGAGTCTTTTGTCAAACGCCGGAATTAAGTTTCCAACAGATTTCGTGGCCGAGACCGACATCTGTTCCAGAGATACGCAGTTTTATGGGTTTGGCAGGATATTATCTCCGATTCATTAAAGATTTTTCGAGTAGTGCCAAACCGATTACACAGTTGACTCAGAAGAATGCTCCATTTGTTTGGTCTGAGGAATGTGAGACCAGTTTTCTCGAATTGAAGAAAAGATTAACCAGTGCGCCTGTGTTGACGATTCCTTTAGGTACTGGTGAATTTGTAGTTTATTGTGATGCATCTCATCGAGGATTGGGGTGTATACTGATGCAGCGAGGGCATGTCATTGCATATGCCTCGAGACAGCTGAAACCACATGAATCTCGTTATCCAATTAATGATCTTGAATTGGCAGCCATTGTCTTTGCATTGAAGATATGACGACATTATCTGTACGGTGAGAAATTCGAAATCTATTCTGATCACAAAAGCTTGAAATATCTGTTTTCACAATCAGAACTGAACATGAGACAGCGAAGATGGCTTGATTTCCTGAAAGATTTCGATTGTGAAATCAAATACTATCCGGGGAAATCTAATGCATCAGCTGATGCACTGAGTCGAAAGGTATGTTCTTTATCCTTATCGACTATAGGTGTTTCGAATTTGATTGAAGACTGCTGTTTGTCTGGATTAGTATTTGAGACAGATCGAAGACCTATGAGATTATATACAATTCAAGCTGAACCAGAGCTGATTTTGAGAATTAAAGCAGCTCAGAAAGTTGATCAGAATATACAGAAGTCGATTGTTATGGTCAAAGCTGGACATCGATCGGAATATCAAGTTCAAAATGGTATTTTTTATGTTAATAATCGTCTTGTTGTGCCAAATGTTTCGGATTTAAGACAGTGAGTACTGACAGACACAACAGTCGTTTTAGCATTCATCCTGGTGGCAGGAAAATGTATAATGATTTGAAGACACAATATTGATGGAAGCAAATGAAATCAGATGTTACTTAATTTGTAGCCAAGTGTCTGAATTGCCAACAGGTGAAAGCGGAGAGGAAAAAACCAGGAGGATTGTTGCAGAGTTTGTCCATTCCTGGATGAAAATGGGATCACATTTCCATGGATTTTGTGACACAGTTACCAAGATCCTCCCGAGGTAATGATGCAATTTAGGTCGTGATTGATCGATTGACAAAATCTGCATGTTTTATTCCATACAAAATGACGTACAGATACGATCAGATGGCCGATATCTATGTCAAGGAAGTGATTAGATTGCACTGAGTGCCGAAGTCAATTGTTTTAGACCGTGATCCTCGGTTTACTTCACACTTCTCGCAGAGTCTGCAGCAAGCTCTCGGTACGAAGTTACATCTGAGTACCGCATATCATCCACAGACTGACGGACAGTCAGAGCGGACGATTCAAACATTGGAAGATATGCTAAGAGCTGTAGTGCTTGATTTTAGCACTAATTGGCAAGATGCATTGCCTCTCTGTGAATTTTCGTACAACAATAACTATCAGACTAGTATTGAGATGGAACCTTTTGAAGCGTTGTACGGAAAGAAGTGTCGATACCCATTATATTGGGATGATATCTCTGAAGTTCCTGAGACTGGACCTGATATGATCAGAGATATGACGAAAAAGGTGAAATTGATTCAGAAGAAAATGAAGGCAGCCCAGGACAGAAAAGCCACATATGACAACCTTCGACGACGACCGTTGGTATTTGAGGCAGGAGACCGAGTGTTCCTGAAGATTTCTCCTTTCAGGGGTGTTGTCCGATTTGGGAAGAAAGGGAAGTTGTCTCCACGATATGTCGGTCCTTATGAGATTCTTGAAAAAATAGGAGATCGTGCCTATCGATTAGCATTGCCTCCTTCATTATCTGGAATACATGATGTATTTCATGTATCTATGCTGTGGAAATATCTCCCCGATGATTCCCATGTTATTCAACCAGACGAGGCCGAATTAGATGAATCTCTGAGCTATATCGAAAAACCGATCCGGATTATCGATCGTAAGGAAAAACAACTCAGAACGAAGATGATTTCGTTAGTGAAAGTACAATGGAATCGTCATGGCCTTAAAGAAGCTACTTGGGAGACTGAATCAGATATGAGACAAGAATTCCCAGCATTATTTCACTGATGTAAATTTTTGTTCAGTTTATTACATACCTCCTTATTGATGTGATTGATTGCTTGTGATTTCGAGGACGAAATCATATCTTAGGAGGGGAGAAATGTAATGCTCTGAAATTTAATCATAATAATCGATATTTATTGATTTATAATTTGATACGATTATGAAAGAATTAATCGAGACACGATTTGAGATAACGTGTAAAAAGGATGTATGTGCGAGGATGAGCTCTCGCGCATATGCGCAACCAGCCGGGCGCATATGCGTGAAATGTCCAGAGGACCTCGCGCATATGCGCGACCTGAACCCGCGCATGTGCGCGAGGGTCGCAGAGAGTTGGGCAGAAATTTGAGTACCTCGCGCATATGCGCCGAATGAGGCCGCGCATATGCGCGAGGCACTGTGCACATCACGCGCCGAGACATATGGTCTCGCGCCTATGCGCCGATAGATGTCGCGCATATGCGCGAGACGTGTTGCTCTTAGAGTCCGCCATTTGCTTTGATGCATGCACGATTGTATATATATATATACATATACGTTTTAAGATTGAAAAAGAGAAAATCGAGAGGAACTCTGGGAAAATTGTTCTTGAATCTTAGGATCGCGATTGTGCAAAATCCGTCCGTCTGATTTTGAATCTGACTGCAGTATTGAGTTCCTATTAACGCAAGCTACAAATGGACGTAAGTTTTACTACGTTTTGACATGTCTTGAAATTATGATATTGTCAGAATTGAATGGAATTCATATATGATGTTTTTGACATGTTGAACATCATAGAATCGAAGTCAGATTAAGAAACAGACTGATTATGGAATTGTTAAGATTTTCTGAAGTTAATTGACTGAGATATGATATCAGATTGTATTGGTATCGATTATTAGTTGAGGGAATTATTATCTGGTGATGTTATATGGACCGGGATATCAGGATTGTACGGTTATACCGTCGATTTGAATTATTGATCAGATTGGTATTGATTTGAATGGTATATTGATATGATATTATTGATATTGCCAGTGCCAGATTGAGGGATTGACAGAGTTTGGATTCCAGACCGAAACTACAAACGAAAGGTATAAGTCAATGTGGTATTGGGAGATCGACTTGAGTCGGTTTAGACTTGAGTTTCCCTAAATCACATACTTTACTTTATTGCATTGATATTTCATTGATTGGATTAATGTACTTGTTCTCTTGATTTATAGATAGCAGGTATTAGAAGAGTAATCTTATGACAGAAGTGCCTGATAGTGGTGGGATAACCACGGGCACATTGCACGATGTCATAAGATAGTGTATTGGCAATAGTGCCATAGTCTGTCTCCAGAAGATTGGCTATCGATGTGGATAGAGTTAGAGCTTTTTCTATTACTGGTGATCGGTACCGTATCGATGTGGATAGAATATAACTTCTTCTATTACTGATGATCGATGTCATATCGATGTGGATAGAATCGGAGTTTCTTTTATTACTGGTGGTCGATACTATACCGATGTGGATAGAATCAGAGCTTCTTCTATTACTGGTGATCGATACTATATCGACGTGGATAGAACTGGAGTTTTTTCTATTATTGTTGGTTGATATAGTAATGCCAACTTCTAGAAACCGGGATCCCTAGGCTAGGATTGAGTCTAGTCTGAGTCGTGGAGTCACGAGAATTGACGACAATTTGATATTGATTATGTTTCAGCTTTTGATATATATTGTTGTTATCTATCCATGCTTTTATGTTTATCATATGATTGCATGTTTCGTTGATTTATACTGAGATTATATTCTCACCGGAATTATCCAGCTGTTGTCTTGTTTGTATGTGTACTTGACAACAGGTGGGACGGGTTCAGGGCCCAGGAAATGAGGAGAGATCGTGATTAGAGTGGAGGCTCCGGACTTGGTTTAGAGATAGGGTTTGGACACTTGAGATTAGTTTTTAAACCTTAGTCGAATAAATGTATGTGGTACAGGACTTGTACTTTTATACTGAGATGTAAATACGTTTTATTTCACTACGTTCCGCATTTTAAAAAAAAAATTAGACCCTGTTTTATAATTGTTATAATTAGTCCCAAGGATGATTAAGAACATGATTAGCGTCCGGGTCCCCACAGATATACTACAAAAAATTAATATAAAAGAAAGGGTTCAGTTACAGTAATAAATAAAAATGAAAAATTCAAGTGTTTGCTGAAGAAGAAATGCAAATTAATAAAATGCATAAGGTGTCAATTGTAAAACCATTTATAAAAAGGTAGCACCAATTAAACTTCAAATAAAGGAAAAAAGAATACTTTCAGTTTAATGGAAAAACCATTACTGAAAATAATATAGATGAAAAATCTGAATATCAGATAAAAACTTTTATTAAACAAAGTTAATATACTCTTTTGTCGCTAAAATAAAAGGTAATAATGATAAGACAATTGCCCAAGCCATTATTACTGGTTTTAAATATGGCCAATATCAAGGTTGGTGGGATTTTTATATTTCAAAAGAAGCAAAGAATAAAATTCTTAATTTTCATAATTGATCTTACTGGTCGAGAAGAATCTGATGATGTAAATACATTTATTTACATTATATTATCTAATTTAATTGGAGCTAATGATCTTGAATTAGATAGATTATAAGAGCAATTAATGAATTTAAGATTTCCAATATTATATGAATTCAGATGGTAAAAATATGTTTTTATGACAAAAGTTTTAATCAGCATGAGATAGCTACTACCTTGTTGTCGGATACAGTGTCTGTGTCTACCCATGCTGGTGTGTATTTGATGTCTCCTGAGATAGTTCTAAACTGTGTGATTAGATTCGATGATAACATTATGATAACTAATCTAATCAAATTATATATTTCTGACTTTGACTGTATTTTGGGAATGGATACTTTGACGAATTATCGAGCCACCGTTGATTGTTTCCATGGAGTTGTCAGATTTAGACCATATTATGGCAATAAGTGGAACTTTTATATTAATGATTCTCTGTCACTCATTCCATTAGTGTTGGCAGTGGAAATGTTTAGACTGTTATTGGCAGGGAATGAAGGATTCATGATAAATGCGGTTAATGTGGCACATGAAGAAATGTTGAAAGTTTCGGATATTCCTGTGGTAAAGATTTTTCTGATGTATTTCCTGAGAAATTCATGTTTTTCCGCCTCAAAGGGAAATAATTTTCAGTATTGAGTTAATGTCAGGGACGGACCCTATTTCTATAGCACCATATTGTTTGGCTCTAGCGGATATCAAAGGAATTCTAGCTCTAGAACCCTTACCGTAAAATTTCCACTCTTCAGCCATTTCAGGTCTGAATCTCACAATCTTATGGAAACAATCTATGGTAGCTCTGTATTTGGTCAGCATATCAATACCGATAATACAGTCAAAATCAGACAACCCAAGTACAATACAATCTAACTCAATCTCATGGCCGTAAAACTGTAGTATACAATGTTTAAAAGAATTCACTGATATCAAACCTTTCCCCAAAGGAGATGAAACAGATACTACATCAGATAATGATTCAACAGGCAATGCATGTATCAATGTAAATCTTTCAGAGATAAATGTATGGGATGCACCCGTATCAATCAGTACATAGGCAGGATAACCACAAAAAGAACAGTTACCTACAAAAACATCATCTGGTGCTTTGTGTGCATGTTCTTCAGTCAAAGAAAATACTCTGGCCTGCTGTCTAGGAGTGTGGGGACCCGGGCTCTTATTCTTTTTCTTGGGATTAAATGGATCATTAATATAAAACGTGGGTCAATTTTTCGCTTTTTACATTAAATCTAATGTAAACAAACCAACATGAGTTCTTTATTTAAATACAACATACAAACATCAAATACATGTATTATTCTGTATGTTCTCCCTAACCAGTAATAAAAGACAGTACATAATAAAAGACAACTACTGGTCCATCTGCTATGCCCGAGATCTCCACGCTAATACGATCATCTCTGTCTCGACCCAGATCCTGCCCCACCTGTTGTTATGCACACATACAGACATAACAACAGCCGGAAAACCGGTGAGAACAAATCCCAGTATAAACATGTAACATGCATATAAACAATCTAAAACATGAAACATGCTAATATGAATGTCATTCATATATAATCATGCAATGCGAGTCTAATCATGTCTAGATGCGACTCAACTAGAACTCTAGGGATCCCGTTGTGAATAAGATGTCACTGGCTGTCACCTACCCTACCAATCGAGGTGCTGTACGTCTTATTCCTAGATTTCGGCCTGATCTGTATCCGCGTCTACAATAGGGGCGGTGATCTTCCCCTAAGCTGAGATATCGCCGAACATTTAGTAGTCTGCCTGATCTCCAGACTGCCCTATCTTAATGCATGAATACACAATCTGTAAACAAGCATAATGCAATGCTACATGATCTGTAAACAAAGCATAGTAAGATCTGCATACAAGTTCTATAAACAAATCTATAAAAATCATAATCATATCTAGATATAAACAATAAAACAAGTATGTGATTTTGGTTGAGAAACTCAAATGTGATCTTATTTGAGTCGTGATTCCCCAAACAAAACATGTACTATACCTTTCGTCGTAGAATCGCTGTCACGGTCGCCGATACGTATCTGAAATGGAAATGTGGATACGCACTCTATCAATTTCTAATCTAAATCAACACATAACCAAGTCACTACGTGATTTCAATATCATTTCAACTGTACAATCGCCATATTAAACAATCTATATCAATTCCCCCAATTCATTACTGATAATGGTATAAATCAGGTATCAATACCCAGTCAATTCAACTCTAAAATTCATAACAATTCTATACGGTGTCCGTTCTTAAATCCGTTTGTAATTATACGATGTCTAATATGTCAGAAACAAAATATATGAATCATATCTGATTCCTACAACAACATAATTTCAAGACATGCCAAAACATAGTAAAACTTACGTCCACGCGTAGCCTATAACGATAGAAACACGGTACCGAAGTCGGATTTCAAATCTGACGGACGGATTGAGAGATGCAAGCGTAAGGATTCCAAAAGCTCTTCGTAGCTTTTTCCTTTCTGATTATTATCCTATTTCTGAGGGAAAAATCGTTTATATATATATCTCGCCACTTGCATGAAATGAAACGTGGCTCTTCCTTGCCAACCTTCGCTGGCGCTCGGGCGGTCGAAACTTTCAGCCCGGGCGCGAGCTCGGCGCTCGGGCGGTCAAGTTCTACCGCCCGGACGCGGAACGTTCTGCCGGGGTGCGAGATTCTGGCGCTCGGGCGGTCATAAATTACCGCCCGGGCGCCACACCTTCTGCCCGAACGTCATCTTCTTGAACATTGGCGCTCGGGCGGTCACTTTCTACCGCTCGGGCGCCACTAGTTCTGCCCGAAACTTATGAAATTTATATTCTTTGTCCAATTTGATCTCGTAGTGGCCCGTTTACAATTATATCTATTTAATTCACTAATCTCATAGCAAATTACGATAATCAAATTCTCGGGCATTACATTTCTCCCCTTCTTAGATAAGAGTTCATCCTCGAACACTCAAGAAATTAATTAAGTCAAGTGAAAGGATAATGTAATCAAATATTAACTGAATACTCACATCATAAGAATAACTCGGGATATCTCTGTCTCATATCTGCTTCGGTCTCCCAAGTTGCTTCTTCAATGCCATGACGACTCCACTGAACTTTCACAAGTGGAATAATCTTCGTTCTGAGTTTCTTTTCTTTCCGATCAAGAATCTGTATCGGTTGTTCCACATAGCTCAATGTCTGATCAAGTTCAGCTTCGTCAGGTTGAATGACATGAGAAACATCTGGCATATACTTACGCAACATCGATACATGAAAGACATCATGTATCCCGGATAGAGAAGGAGGAAGTGCAAGTCGATAAGCTCGATCGCCAATTTTCTCAAGAATCTCGTAAGGACCAATGTATCGAGGAGATAGTTTCCCTCGTTTGCCAAATCGAACAACGCCTTTGAATGGAGAAATCTTCAAAAATACTCTATCTCCCGCCTCAAATACTAACGGTCTACGTCTGATATTGGCGTACTTTGCTTGTCGATCTTGTGCTGTCTTCATCCTCTTCTGAATGAGTTTCACCTTCTCTGTCATGTCACGAATCATATCTGGCCCAAGTTCTGGTACCTCTGAGATATCATCCCAATATAGCGGAGATCTGCACTTCTTGCCATACAAAGCTTCAAACGGTGCCATCTCAATGCTCGTCTGATAGCTGTTATTGTAAGAAAATTCGCAAAGAGGTAGAGAATCTTGCCAACCAATGCCAAAATCTAGCACGACGGCTCTCAACATATCCTCTAATGTATGGATAGTCCGTTCTGACTGTCCGTCTGTCTGAGGATGGTAAGCAGTACTCAGGTGTAATGTCGTACCTAAGGCCTGCTGTAAACTGTGCCAGAAGTGTGAAGTGAATCGTGGATCACGATCTGATACGATAGATTTCGGCACACCATGCAATCTGACTACCTCTCGAACATATATCTCCGCCATCTGATCATGTCGATACGTTATTCTGTACGGAATGAAACAAGCTGATTTTGTTAGTCTGTCGATAACGACCCAAATCGCATCGCAGCCTCTGGATGATCTGGGTAACTTTGTCACGAAATCCATGGAAATGTGGTCCCATTTCCATTCAGGAATGGCTAGACTCTGAAGTAATCCACCAGGCTTCTTCCTCTCAGCTTTCACCTGTTGGCAGTTCAAACACTTAGACACAAATTCGGCAATGTCTGACTTCATTTGCTTCCACCAGAACTGTGTCTTCAAGTCGTTGTACATCTTCCTGCTACCAGGGTGAATGCTGAACCGACTACAATGTGCCTCTGTTAGAATCTGCTGTCTCAAATCTGCAACATCTGGCACAACTAGACGGTTATTCACGTACAACACATGATCCCGTACCTGATATTCTGATACATGCCCTGATCGGACCATTTGGATTGATTTCTGCACATTCTGATCGGTTCTTTGCGCTTCCTTGATCCTCAAAATCAAATTGGGCTCAACTTGGATCGTAAAAAGTCGTAGTGGCTTACTATCTGTATCAAATTCTAATCCAGATGTACAGCAATTTTCAACTAATTTGTTAACACCTATCGTCGATAAGGACAAAGAGCATACCTTACGACTCAAGGCATCTGCTGCTGCATTTGACTTCCCTGGATAATATTTGATTTCACAATCAAAGTCTTTCAGAAGATCTAGCCATCTACGCTGCCTCATGTTCAGTTCTGATTGAGAAAATAGGTACTTTAAGCTCTTGTGATCGGAGAAGATTTCAAATTTTTCGCCGTAGAGATAATGACGCCAAATCTTTAATGCAAATACGATAGCCGCCAATTCCAGGTCATGAATGGGGTATCGTACCTCATGTGGCTTCAATTGTCTCGAGGCGTATGCGATCACATGGCCTCGCTGCATAAGAACACATCCCAAACCTCTGTGAGAGACATCACAATATACAACGAAATTACCCGTACCTGAAGGTATCGTCAGTACTGGAGCACTAGTTAGCCTTTTCTTCAGTTCTAGGAAGCTAGACTCGCACTCCTCTGACCAAACGAATGGCATATTCTTCTGGGTCAATTGTGTGATTGGCTTTGCAATACTGGAGAAATCTTTGATAAATCTTCTGTAGTATCCGGCTAAGCCCATGAAACTGCGTATTTCTGGTACAGAAGTCGGTCTCGACCAACTGATCACAGCTTCCACTTTACTAGGATCTACAGCAATACCATCTCCTGATATGATATGTCCTAAGAAGACAACTCGATTCAACCAAAACTCACACTTTGACAATTTAGCATACAGTCGTTCGTTTCTCAACGTCTGCAAAACAATTCTGAGATGCTCTGCATGTTCATTTCTATTCTTCGAATACACCAAAATATCATCAATGAAGACAATAACAAATTCATCCAAATATTTCTGAAACACTTGGTCCATCAAGCCCATAAATACCGCAGGAGCATTGGTTAAACCAAAAGGCATGACAATAAATTCGTTGTGACCATACCTGGTTCGAAATGCTGTCTTCGGTATATCTACATCTCGAACTCGGAGCTGATGATACCCAGAACGCAAATCAATCTTCGAATACACGGAGGATCCCTGCAACTGATCAAATAAATCATCAATCCTAGGCAACGGATATTTATTCTTGATCGTTGCCTTGTTCAGTTGCCTGTAATCAATACATAAACGCATCGAACCATCTTTCTTTCGCACAAATAGCACCGGAGCGCCCCAAGGAGATACACTAGGTCTGATATATCCCTTGGCTAGAAGATCTTCTAATTGTGCTTTCAATTCTTTTAGTTCAATAGGTGCCATCCTATACGGAGCTCTCGAAGTAGGGACGGTACCTGGTGTAAGATCAATACTGAAGTCTACCTCACGAACCGGAGGTAATCCTGGGATCTCATCTGGAAAAATATCTGGAAATTCCCGCACTACTGGTATATCTGCCACCGCCGGGCTCGACTTCT
Organism: Primulina eburnea; assembly: GCF_022965805.1. NCBI lineage: Eukaryota > Viridiplantae > Streptophyta > Magnoliopsida > Lamiales > Gesneriaceae > Primulina > Primulina eburnea. Next base: position 19,933,854 of record NC_133118.1, read on the forward strand.
GCATATCTACAGCATAAATAAAGAAACCATCTGCTCCTTCCTGTAACAATCTCTTCATAGTAAGAGCCGAAATCAAGGGAATCCGAGATCTGGAACCCTTCCCGTAGAATTTCCACTCGTCTGTCATCTCGGGTCTGAATCTGACAATCTTGTGGAAACAATCCACGGTAGCTCTGTATTTTGTTAGCATGTCAATACCAACTATACAATCAAAATCAGCTAGACCCAATACTATACAATCTAGGTCAATCTCATGCCCCTCAAACTGTAGAATGCAATGCCTAACCGTAGTTACAGATATCAATCCACTTCCCGACGGAGAATTAATAGATACCACATCTAACAAAGACTCAACAGGCAATGAATGCAATAATGCAAACGCTCTGAAATGAATGTATGTGATGCACCCGTATCTATCAAGATATAAGCAGGATAACCATAAAGGAGACAATTACCTGCTATAACATCATCTGGTGCATCTTGTGCTTGTTCCTCTGTCAAAGCAAACACTTGAGCTTGTTGCCTCGGAGGTTGAGTCACAGTCTGACTACCTCGGCCTCTGGGTTGAGTCTGTGATGGGGTGGCTGAAAAGAGTGAACCGATGACGCCTGCCGCTCAAACTGAGGTACTGAACCGGATGCTCTTCCACTCTAGCCTTGCTGTACACTCCTCTGGGGACAGACTTTGGCAAAATGCCCCGGTTGCCTACAAATGTTGCATCGGCCTGTAACTCCCTGGCACTGTTCAGTCGCATGCCTACCTCCACAAGAATTACAGTAGACACCTGAAGTCCTTGAACTTTGATCAAAACCCGTCTGTCTTGATCCGCTGGAGCTGGACGAACTGCTCCCAGGTCTTTTAAACTGCTTGCCCTTTGCTTTCAACTGATCTTTGCGTCCACTACTGCTACCACCACTTTCGAATCTTGGAGGAGGAACTTGGAATGGAGGTAGTGGCGGTCTCAGACTCGGTGCAACATACGGAGCACTCCGTTGCCTAAGCAATCCTGCTTCAGCTCCTTTGGCACGATTCAACGCATCCGAGAAATTATCGGGTCTCCCAGTATTGACCAACGTAAAGATATCTGGATTCAGGCCATTTATAAACTGATCTGCCATGGCCTCGTCATTCCCTGAAACATGGGGTGCAAAACGAAGCAAAGAGGAGAATTTAGCAACGTACTCTTCAATGTTCAATTGCCCTTGCCTCAGGTTTGCGAATTCAGCGCCTTTATCTTTACGGTAGGATACAGGGAAGAATCGCTGATAAAACTCGGTCTTGAATACCTTCCACGTAATCTCGGTACCCCGCTGTTCTAAAGCTCTCCTAATGTTCAACCACCAATTCTTGGCTATATCTTGCAATTGATGGCCAATTAGCTTGATCCTCTTCTCATCACTGTACTCCAAAGAGTCGAATAGCATTTCGATATCCTCAAGCCAGCTTTCGCACTCGATGGCATTCTCGGTACCTTTTAAGGTGGGAGGTCGAAAAGATTGGAATCGCTTCAGCAACGTCTCCATAGGGGTCGCCGTAACATCCATAGGATCTCCGGATGTGCTCCCCTGTTCTGGCGCTGCTGGTCGTAGAGGAACTGCTGCTCTTCTAGGAGGCATATCTAATAAACCAACGGATTAGTAGACAAAATATACAACTGTTTCAGCCATCCTCTAGTCAGTTACCTCTGATCTAGAATCAGTTTTGATTCAGTTAATCACATGCTGAAAGAAATCAAACACAAACAACATGTAATAGGAAAGCAATAATCATGCTAGCACATCATCAAGCAAGGAAGAAGACTCGATCTACCCCGCTCATTCTATCTATCTCAGTCTATAGAACCTACTGCTCTGATACCACCTGTTGTGGGGACCCGGGCTCTTATTCTTTTTCTTGGGATTAAATGGATCATTAATATAAAACGTGGGTCAATTTTTCGCTTTTTACATTAAATCTAATGTAAACAAACCAACATGAGTTCTTTATTTAAATACAACATACAAACATCAAATACATGTATTATTCTGTATGTTCTCCCTAACCAGTAATAAAAGACAGTACATAATAAAAGACAACTACTGGTCCATCTGCTATGCCCGAGATCTCCACGCTAATACGATCATCTCTGTCTCGACCCAGATCCTGCCCCACCTGTTGTTATGCACACATACAGACATAACAACAGCCGGAAAACCGGTGAGAACAAATCCCAGTATAAACATGTAACATGCATATAAACAATCTAAAACATGAAACATGCTAATATGAATGTCATTCATATATAATCATGCAATGCGAGTCTAATCATGTCTAGATGCGACTCAACTAGAACTCTAGGGATCCCGTTGTGAATAAGATGTCACTGGCTGTCACCTACCCTACCAATCGAGGTGCTGTACGTCTTATTCCTAGATTTCGGCCTGATCTGTATCCGCGTCTACAATAGGGGCGGTGATCTTCCCCTAAGCTGAGATATCGCCGAACATTTAGTAGTCTGCCTGATCTCCAGACTGCCCTATCTTAATGCATGAATACACAATCTGTAAACAAGCATAATGCAATGCTACATGATCTGTAAACAAAGCATAGTAAGATCTGCATACAAGTTCTATAAACAAATCTATAAAAATCATAATCATATCTAGATATAAACAATAAAACAAGTATGTGATTTTGGTTGGGAAACTCAAATGTGATCTTATTTGAGTCGTGATTCCCCAAACAAAACATGTACTATACCTTTCGTCGTAGAATCGCTGTCACGGTCGCCGATACATATCTGAAATGGAAATGTGGATACGCACTCTATCAATTTCTAATCTAAATCAACACATAACCAAGTCACTACGTGATCTCAATATCATTTCAACTGTACAATCACAATATTAAACAATCTATATCAATTCCCCCAATTCATTACTGATAATGGTATAAATCTGGTGTCAATACCCAGTCAATTCAACTCTAAAATTCATAACAATTCTATACGGTGTCCGTTCTTAAATCCGTTTGTAATTATACGATGTCTAATATGTCAGAAACAACATATATGAATCATACCTGATTCCTACAACAACATAATTTCAAGACATGCCAAAACATAGTAAAATTTACGTCCACGCGTAGCCTATAACGATAGAAACACGGTACCGAAGTCGGATTTCAAATATGACGGACGGATTGAGAGATGCAAGCGTAAGGATTCCAAAAGCTCTTCGTAGCTTTTTCCTTTCTGATTATTATCCTATTTCTGAGGGAAAAATCGTTTATATATATATATATATATATATATCGCCACTTGCATGAAATGAAACGTGGCTCTTCCTTGCCATCCTTCGCTGGCGCTCGGGCGGTCGAAACTTTCCGCCCGGGCGCGAGCTCGGCGCTCGGGCGGTCAAGTTCTACCGCCCGGGACGCGGAACGTTCTGCCGGGGTGCGAGATTCTAGGCGCTCGGGCGGTCATAAATTACCGCCCGGGCGCCACACCTTCTGCCCGAACGTCATCTTCTTGAACATTGGCGCTCGGGCGGTCACTTTCTACCGCTCGGGCGCCACTAGTTCTGCCCGAAACTTATGAAATTTATATTCTTTGTCCAATTTGATCTCGTAGTGGCCCGTTTACAATTATATCTATTTAATTCACTAATCTCATAGCAAATTACGATAATCAAATTCTCGGGCATTACAAGGAGGCTGGCTAACTATCTGGCTTCCTCCTGGCCTTGGCTGTGACTGGGCTGGTGCTGGCTGGAAAGAGTGAACATCAAATGATCTTATATCAGGTTGTGCCACTGATCCAGATGATTCAACTCCCTGTGATCTTTGGGAAGTTCTCTGTGGACAGACTCTGGCAAAATGTCCCTGCTATTTGTACACGCGGCAACTACCAAACAATCTTTGGCATTGCTCTGTGGGATGTCTCCCTCCGCAAGTCCTGCAATAAGCCTCTGTATTAATCTGTCTGGAACCACTGGATCTAGAATAACTGCTGCCAGACTTCTTAAACTGAAGATAGCTTTCAATTATCTTTCTTCCCGGTGCTGCTAGTGCCACTCTCAAATTTTGGAGGGGGTTGATGGAACTGAGTAGTAGATGGCTGCTGGGGGCTCGGTGATTGTACAACATACGATGCTACTTTTTGTCTGATTAGACCCGCTTCAGCTCCTTTGGCTCGGTTCAAAGAATCAGCAAAGTTATTCGGTCTCCCAGTGTTCACCAATGTAAAGATCTCAGGATTCAGCCCACTGATGAACTGATCAGCAACTGCTTCGTCATTCTTGGCAACATGTGGAGCAAATCGCAACAAGGTAGAGAACTTGGCCACATATTCTTCAATACTCAGCTGACCCTGTCTCAAATTAGCAAACTATGCTCCCTTGTATTTTCTGTACGATACGGGGAAAAAATCTTTGATAAAACTCAGTTTTAAAAATATTCCATGTAATAACCGTACCTCGATGCTCCAAAGCCTTCTTTGTCGTGGGCCACCAATTCTTTGCAGCATCATGCAACTGGTGCCCAATCAATCCGACTCAGCGCTCATCAGTATAATCCAAAGAATCAAACAACATCTCGATATCATCAAGCCAGCTCTCTTAGTCAACTGATGTCTCAGTTCCCTTCAGAGTCGGTGGTTTGAACGACTGAAACCTCTTCAGTAGGGTTTCCATCGGTGTTGCTGTAACATCCATCGGATTAGCAGAGGTACTACCCTGTTATGGGATTCTTCGAGGAGGCTCATCTGATTATCAAAAGAATTAGCAATCAAATCGGACAAATATGTCTCAGTCCCCTTCTGATCATCTTACCTCTGATCAAGAATCGGTTCTGATTCATTCTCAATAATACACATTACCAATTCAAATCAAATAATCAGGTAAATATGTTTTAAAGCAGGGAATCATGCTAGCACTGCAAAAGCAAGGAAAGATAATTCATTTTATCCTGCTCACTAGATTCTATCTCAGTCTAAGGAACCTACTGCTCTGATACCACCTGCTGTGGAGACCCGGACGCTAATTCGTTTCTTAATCATCGTTAGGAATAATTAGATCAATTAAATAAACTGGCTCTAAATTTTTTTTTAATACAAGTGGAGAACATAATTTAATCAACCTGATATATACATCAAAAATAACGGTACAAGTCTTGTACAACTTATATTCATATTAAACTGAGGTTCAATAACTATACATCCACTGCTGAAACCTGTTCTACTTCTGGGCCCAGATCTCCACGCTATTCTTGATCTCTCATCCTCTTCTCGACCGTGATCATGTCCAACCTGTTGTCATGCACACATACAGACACAACAACAGCCGGATAACTCCGGTGAGAATAATATTCCCAGTATAAACAATGTAAACATGCATTTCATGTAAATCATATAAGAAAGCATAAACAGTTATCAGATATCATGTATCACCATCAGTGAAACATAATCAAGATAAACTGTGTATCAAACTCGATATCGAAATCTCTGACTCGACTCTAATCTAGTCTAGTCTAGGGATCCTGGTTCCCGGACGTTGGCATAATAATCTCAGCAATAGAAGTCGATCTACTCCTAAGCAACATCGATATAAACCGAACATCCAGTGTCTTGGCACCTCCGCCAAAGACTAGGCTCATCCGCCTGTGACTCTTTCTCGATATCTATCTTCTGCTATCTGCTTTTCTGTAAATCAATAGAATAACCATACACAATCAATGAATTCAAAGGAATTAAACAATACAAATAAGTGTGTGGTTTTGGGAAACTCAAGTCGAATCTAACTTGAGTCGTATCTCCCGATTCAACATTGATTTATACCTTTCTTACTGTCGATCTGACGAAGTTGAAGTCTTGGATTCGAAGCTGTCAACAATCAATCTGGCAATGACATTCGAAATATATTGTATTAACACACAACTCGAATCAAACATCTCAATCTTATCAAAATCTGACGTCATAACGGTACAATCTCGAAATACTGGCAATACGTAATCAGTATATACCAATCAACAACTCATAACCAATCAACAACACAATCTTATACCAAATCTGTATATAGTCTCAATCAAATCAGTCTGAAAATGATAAAAATTTCATACGGTATCTGTTCTTCGATCTAATTTTGATTATACGATGTCTAATATCTCAAGAACACCATATATTAATCATGTCTGATTTCTCCCATATCAAGTTTTCGAATACTAACAAAACATAAGAAAACTTACGTCCCATATCAAGTTGTCGAGGGGAACACAGTACTGAACTCGGATAGAAAACTGAACGGACGGATTTTGCACAAATCAAATTCTAAGATATGAAGCTTGAGAATTCTCTCCTGGCCCTCGGTTCTTCTCTTCTGTAATTCTGAAGGAAGGAATGAAGATTTATATATATATATATATATATATATATATATATATATATTGATGTCCAAGACAGTAGGTCTCGCGCATATGTGCGACCCTCCCTGGCGCATATGGGCGAGACTCTCTGTCTCGGCATTTTGCATTCCAGCTTCTCGCGCATATGCGCACCCCATCTTCGCGCATATGCGCGAGACCTACTGTCTCGGCACTTGGCTTCTTCACATACTCGCGCATATGCGCGCCATGTCTCAAGCATATGCGCGAGGTTCTCTGCCCTGCTCGCGCATATGCGCGCCTCGTCTCGCGCATATGCGGGATGGATTATGTCCTTGCACATTACAAGACCACAAGCCAACTCAACTCATGCCTCGGAATGGTTCTTTTAAAATCATATTAATTCATAATCAATAATCTCGGATTAACAGGATATAAATCCCGGGCATTACAAGCGTAGTGGAAATAAATCAAGGAACAATTACGAGACTTACTGGAGAAAGGTTATGTTAGACCAAATGTGTCACCTTGGGGAGCTCCAGTATTGTTTGTAAATAATAAAGACGGGACGATGAGGATGTGTATTGATTACCAGCAATTGAATAAAGCTATAATGAAGAATAAATATTCTTTATCGTGTATCGATGACTTGTTTGATTAGTTGCAGGGTACATCCTTGTATTCCAAGATTGATTATTGTTATGGATACCATCAGCTTAGAGTTAGATAGGAAGATGTTGCTAAAACTTCATTTCAGATACGTTATGGGCATTATGTATTCTTAGTCATGCCTTTCGGATTGATTAATGCTCCAGCGGTTTTCATGGATTTGATTAACCATGCTTTTCGAGAATTTTTAGAAGCTATTTTATGATGTTTGGATTATTTTGGAATGTTAAAACTTATATTTCAAACATTTGAGACCTTTATATTATTTTGAAGTTTTTTATGTCGCTTTGCGAACCACATATTATGTGTTTTACTCAATTATTTGGTTTGTTACATTTATAATTATTAGTATTAATGTCGGATTCGGGGCCCCATATTTGAGCTCCTTGGGCATCCATGTGCTGATCAACATGTGCTTTTAGTCTAGTCATTTATCCCGAAAGCTCAGTTCACATATTGAGATGCGAGGAATTATGTCTTTCTTGTCAGAGGGTAATTCTTGATTTCATGACAAAATTCCTTGGAGATGTCAGATTTCATGGATTGAAAGGCTTCCTTAAGATCAAATTGCTTCAGATTGAGAGAAATAATTGATTGATCCATAGTCTTCAGACGATCCAAAATTTCATTCTGGCTGTCTTCTTCAACAAGTTCTTCTTCTTCGGGGTCAAATAAATCGGATGAAGAGAGTATTCTAGCCTTGAAGGAGGCCAGTTGAGAAGAAGATGATTTTCTAGAAGACTTGGAACGCTAAGGTTGATCGATTTCAGAAGCTAAAGCGTATACCGTGGTGTCAAATGCTATAGACAAAACAGGGATTGCATCGCTGAGGACTTCTTGTGTTGCCAAACTGGTTGTTGGATCCTCAGCAACAGACAAAACTGGAGGCAGAGAAGCAATAGTTACACCGTCATCCTTGGGTATAGGAGGTGAATATACTAACGGTCCTTGGAGTATGCCTTGAGCAGTGTCATCAGCAAATTCAGACTTTGAAGGAGAAAATATCTCCATGTGATTTATGCCCTGATCATAGTTAGTGAGAGATTGCACAACTTATAGAACAGAGATAAGATGGACTTCTGAAAGACTGACATGTACCGAGAGAGGATGCACAACTGAGTTAGACTCTTGAACAGATATATCTTCCTCATGGATCTCTTGAGGAGAATTTGAGGAGACCGGTTCATCTTGTTAACAGATTGCCTCAATGATGAGAACATCCTTTGTCATAATGATCTCATCGGTTGGAGGAATGTAGTCCACATCATTGGCATAGCGGTTTCAATCGGTATCTCAAAAACAAGCAAAACGACGAAAGATGAAGATGGTGGTACCTTATTGGTAGGTAATTCGTTGGTGGTCTCAGGCACCAGCACTTCATAAATGTTCAGATCTCAGTCAAACTTGCCGATAGGATCAGTTTAAAGGAAAAAAAGTGTTTAGACGGGGGAGTTGAATAAACACTTACGATTTTCAACATTTTTGACTGATGAATCAGTTTAATGATAAACTGATACTCGAGAATCTTGTAAAGTCAATATCAATCAGTTAACAAATAATATGCGGAAACAAATTGACTGATAGATAGAATATAAACTGAAATACGAAGACATAAGATTTTATGGATTTTTCGGATATTTCAAACATTCCTACGTCACCCCCTTCTATCTCAAGGATATGATATCCACTAAAAGACTTTGATCGATACAAATGATTGTATAGACCCACTTCAGTTTTGGACTTAACAATGCAAAAACAAAACTCTTTGTTACAAACTTGTTTACAGTACTCAATAGAACTAAAGTATACTAATGCAACTGATTTCTACAAGATCGAATGTTACAGTTTGTGTTGAAAGCTCGAAGAATAGCCTGAAAGCTATGAATGTATACATTAAGTGTGAGTTTCGATGTTTGGAAAGATTTTGGCAGAGTAACTGAGTCGATAGATGTTCTGAGTTCAAGAGTACAAAATTTCAAGAGTTCTTCTTCAGTTGCTCTTCTCTGCTATTTATAGGCCTCCCTCAAACGTTAATATTAAATACAATTTGAATCTTTCTATCTGTTGCATGCCACATCAACATTCTTATGACAGTTGTATATTATAGTTTTTCTGAAATGTGACGATCCCACTACTTGTTGCAGTAAGCTTTTGTCGGTTGAATGTCTTAACTGATGACGTGTACAGCTGAGGATCAGCTGATAGAATGTAGTCGATAAACTCTCAACTATTGTAGTAAATTATCAGTTACAACTAATCAGTCAGTTGTCTGCGTAGTTCAGTTTCTAGTTCAGTTGCCTTCGAAAATCTACGAATTATCCTTCAGTTAATGGCAACCGATAGTTTTTGTAATGCCCGAGAATTTCTTTATTGTAATCTGAAATGATTTACTGATAATCAATGTGATTTTAGATGGAAACAATTAGATCGGAAAAGACGGAAGAAAACATGAATTATGTGCGAGGACAGTACACCCTGCGCATATGCGCGACACTGATGATATTGTATCGCTGGATACATTGATATTATTCAGACTTGGATCAGATGAGTTGTTGATTCGTATATACTGATATTGTATCGCCAGTATTGCGAAATTGTACAGAGTTGAGATTATGATCTATTATTGTTAAGATTTAGGGTTGTACTGATATTGATTATGAGCCGTGTTATTATATATGTGATGTTGAAATTGACGGGGTTATTGAGATTGTATTGTTATGCCGTCGAAACATCAGTAGATTGATTTTGATCAGATTCAGTATTGATTGAGATTGTATCGTTGTATCGTTGACATTGATCAGATTATGTCTTGATTTGCGTATTGATCAGAACAGGTCTTGAATAGAGTTGTATATTGATATTGTGCCTATTCGATATTGTCATTTCAGATTTGATATGGACAGATTTGACTTCAAGACTTTGACTCCGTCAGATCGAGAAGATAAAGGTATAAGTCAATGTGGTACTGGGAGAATGACTCGAGTAGGATATACTTGAGTTTCCCTAAATCACATACTTATTGTTATTATGTACATTGATTTGAATTGATATACTTGTTCTAATTGATTTATAGAAAGAATGTATTAGACTAGTATTAGACGAGTGATCTTGTGACATAAGTGCCGATAGTGATGGAATCGTCACTGGCACATTGCACACTGTCACAAGATAGGGAATTGGCGATAGTGCCACAGTCTGTGACGGATAGGTCAAGACACCGGATGTTTGGTTATATCGATTCAATAGAATTGGAGTTTCTTCTATTACTGAATTCGATATAGGAATGCCAACGTCTGGAAACCGGGATCCCTAGACTAGGATTGAGTCTAGTCTGAGACGTGGACTCACGAGTCTGATTAATGATTTTATATTGATTATGTTTCAGATTTTAATACATGTTACTGATATTTCTTACATGCTTTGACATTGTTATATGATTGCATGTTTCGTTGATTTATACTGGGATATATTTCTCATCGGAGTTATCCGGCTGTTGTCGTGTTCGTATGTGTGCATGACAACAGATGAGACAGGATCAGGGTCGAGGAGATGACGAGAGATCATGATTATAGTGGAGACCATGAACTTTGACGTTGATGTAGATAGGATTCAGCACTTGACATTAGCTGTTGAACCTTAGTTTAAGTTTGATGTATGTTGTACACGACTAGTACTTTTATACTGATATATATATATTAGATTGTATTCCATTACGTTCCGTATTTAATATTGTATTTTTTTAAAAAAATTAGACCCTGTTTATTATAAGTGATTAAATTGTCTCAATGATGATTAAGATATTGATTAGCGTTCGGGTCCCCACAATAGGTGGTATCAGAGCGATAGATCCTTTAGATTGAGATAGAAGCTAGTGAGCGGGGTATATTGAGTTTTCTTTCCTTGCTTTGATTGCTAGCATGATTTACTGCTTTAATGCACGTTGACCTGATTATCTGGATTTGATTTGGTAATATGTATTATTTAAAGTGAATCAGAACCTATTCTTGATCAGCATTAAGATTATCAGAGGAGGACTGAAACAGGTTTGTTGTATTTGGTTACTAATTCTTTTGGTAATCAGATATCACTACAAGAAAAAAGCCCAACAACAACGCAGCTACGACAATGGTTTTTCAAAAAAACCGTTGTCGTACAGTTTTTCACAACGGTTTTAGTGAAAACCGTTGTCGTAGGTGTGTTTTGACAACGGTTTTCTAAAAACTGTTGTCTTTCAGCGTTTTTTTTTGGACAATCGACAACGGTTTCTTAAAAACCGTTGTCTTAGATATGTCTACGACAACGGTTTTAAAACCGTTGTCTATGAGCGTGTTTTTTTCGGGATACGACAACGGTTTTTAAAAATCGTTGTCTAAGAGCGTGTTTTTTTTGGGATACGACAACGGTTTTTAAAAACTGTTGTTGATTGACGTTTTTTTTTATAGAAACGACAACGTTTTTAGTGAACCGTTGTAGATTAGCGGTTTTTTTTAGAAACCACAACGGTTGTAAATAACTGTTGTTAAAATTATAAATCGGCGACGGTTTAGCGACGGTTTTAAAAAAAAACCGTCGCTAGTAGCGACAGGTTTAGTAAAACTGTCACAAAATTTAATGTAGCGACGGTTGTAATACCGTCGCTAAACCTTGATCGGCGACGGTTTTATAAAATCTGTCGCCGATTTAGAATTAAAATAGCAACAGGTTTTTGAAACCGTCGCCGATTTAGAATAAGCCGTTGCCGATTTACAATAAACCGTCGCCGATTTCGTTTAGACTGTCGCCATATTAGCGACGGTTAATATTAAACCGTCGCCGATTTACAATTTCGTGGCCATTTTCAAAAAATTCCTTCCCACCTAAATTTCCCACCATTTTCTTTCACCACTCTCTATAAATACAAACAACTTTACTTCAATTTCTTCCACTTCACTTCACAACAATTAAAATTTTTCTCACTTACATGATTTTACAACTTCACAACACTTAAATTTTTGTCTATTCACGATTTTACAACTGCACAACACTTAAAAAAAAATTTACACAATTTTTTAGCACTTCAAAACGATTAAAATTTTTATCTCTTACACGATTTTTTTATCACTTTAAAACGATTAAAATTTTTATCTCTTATACGATTTTATCATTTCACGACTTTTAAATTTTTTATCTCGTCCACGATTGTATCAATTGAAAACACAGATTTATTAAATTTATTAAATTTTTTTTTATTTTACCTAAAATATTAGCGACGGAATTTATACACCGTCGCTAATTAGCGACAGTTAAGCACACGAATACCGTCGTTAAACTTAGCGACGGTTTTTCCAAGTGTCGCTAATTAGCGACGGTTATTATATAACGACCGTCGCAAATATCTTTTGCGACGGTTATGAAAACCGTCGCAATTTGTCTTTTCGACTACACCTATTCCCTAATTTTAGCTACGACACCGGTTTAAAACCCTTGCATAACCGTTGTCGTTGCTAGAAATTACAACGGTTTAACACTGTTGCAAAACCGTTGTCGTTGCTAGAAAAGACAACGGTTTAAAACCGTTGTCGTTGAAGACACTTTCAACAACACCCTCAGTTACAACAGTTTTATCTGGCCTACGACAACGGATTTTATCCGTTGTCGTGTGGCGTTTTTGTTGTAGTGTATACCTCCTCGAAGAATTCTAGAATCCGGTGATACTTCGGGTTATCAGATGGATGTGTCAGAAACTCCGATGGAAACAATGTTGAAAAGGTTCTAGTCATTTCAACCGCCGATTCTGAGGGCTACGGAGACGTCTGATGATTGTGAGAGTTGGTTGAATGATATTGAAGTGCTGTTTGATTCACTTGATTACTCAGACGAACGTCGAGTCAGATTGATTGGGCATCAGTTATACGAGATCGCAAAGAGTTGGTGGATCGCAACCAAGGAAGCCTTGGAATAGCAGGATATCGTGATTACGTGGAAAATCTTTAAAGTCGAGTTTCATAAAAGATTTGTCCCAGTATCGTACCGACAAGATAAGAGTACAGAGTTTGCCAATTTGACACAGGGCCAGTTGAATATCGAGGCATATGTAGCGAAATTCTCTACTTTACTACGTTTTGCTCCTCAGGTGGCTGGGAATGAAAAGCTATAGTTTATCAGTTCATCAGCAGACTAAATCCTGAAATATCTGCATTGATGAATGTGGAACGACCCCATTATTTTGCTGACGTCTTGAACATGGCAAAGAGAGCTGAGGCAAGTTTGATACAACAACGAGAAATGTCGTATGTTGCTCACTTCCAGAAACAACAACCTACAGCTCAATTGTTGCAATCACCGTCTACATTTGATAGGGGCAGTAGTAGTGGGGGAAAGAAAGATTTCCTGAAAGCTCACAAGAAAAAGTTTAAGAAATTAGGGAGTGGTTCGTCGAGCTCCAATAGTTCTAGCCAGAGTTATATTAGAGTTTATTGCAGAACTTGTGGAGGAAGACATTCCACAGAGCAATGCCAAGGAGTACTTGGTAGTTGCCACATCTGCAGACAGTCGGGACATTTTACTAGAGTTTGTCCACAGAGAGGTTTCCGACGATCTCAGGGAGCAGAACCATCTGGATCAGTGGAACCGCCTGGTAGACAATCATCGGTTGTTCACTCTTTCCAACCACCGACGACTCCTCAATCACAACCAAGGCCAGGACACACCCGACGAGGTAGTGGCAAGTACTTATTTACTGTACGGTTATATTGCATATGTATTGATAGATACTAATGAATTCCATACAATTACCTTTGAATGAATTGCATTGATGGATGCCTTGTCTATTGAGTTATTAAATGTTGTAGTATTGATCTCTTTTCTGTTTGGGAGAGGTTTTGTATCAGTGACATATGTTAGACCTTGTATGCTGCAGTATGACAGATATATGATTGAGTTAGATGATATAGTACTTGAGTTGTCTGATTTTGACTAAGTTATTGGTACTGATATATTGATCAAGTACATAAGTACCGTCGATTTTGCCAGAAAATGATAAGATTCAGACCGGATAGGCCTGATGAATAGAAATGTTACGGTAAGGATTCTAGATCTAGAATTTTCTTGATATCTGTAATGTTTATGACTCGATATTTATCGAAAGGAACAGAGGAATTCTTTATGTATTCAATTCATTTACTGAAACCGAGCTTATCATTGGCCGAATTGCCAGCGATATATGAAATTGATGATGTTTTCTCATATGGGATTTCAAAATTGTTTCCAGTAAGAGCGATAGATTTCAGCATTGATTGCATATCAGGTACAGTTCTTATTTTTGAAATACTGGACAGATAGTACTGATTGAATTGAAAGACTTGAAAGACCAGTTAGATGTTAGGCTCGAGAATTATCCGTTGTCATCGATGTGAGACTTGAAACCATGAGAATGCATGATATTTAGAGTGGAATTTTTGAAGCATGGCCGAAGCCACACCGCCCCCGCGGTGCTAAAACTACCGCCCCCGCGGTGTAGGTGATAGAAAGTTGGGAGATTTTGCGAAGTAACACCGCACCCGCGGTGCGCGCAAGACCGCACCCGCGGTGCTGAGACCGCACCCGCGGCGATGCAAACGCCGCACCCGCGGTGAGTGAATTTCCAAAAGTGAATGGCTGCCGAGAGCTCAGCGCACCCGCGCCCTTGAGTCGTCGCACCCGCGGTGCTGCATGCGGAAATGCCACCTTTGTTTCTTGTCTTGACACATGGCATGGTATATATAGCCTTGGATTGACACTTCATTTTGCATGTCTTCAGAATGAGAGAACCGAGAGCTTACAAGGAGAGCTTCCATTTCCTTCAACCTAGAACTTGTGGTTTTGAGTGATTTAGTGCTCCGATTTTAATTCCGAGTTGAGATTATTGATCCTTGCATCATTGGCTACGAAAGGATGTAAGTATTATTCATTTCCAGCATGTTTCGATATTTATGTGTTGGAGGAATTCAGAATTGAGTTTGAATATGTGTTCTTGATATGTTGAGCATGATTTATTCGTTGTCGGATCGATTTTCGGACACCGTATGCTATGTTTTCGATTTTCAGCATGTGTTATGTTACGATTGTTTAGATTTCAGCCTATGTATTGAGGTGTTGATGAGATTATGAGTTGATTATGATCGAGTATGATATTCTTGAGTTACCGGTATCGAAGAATTATGCCGTTACGCCGTCGAATTATATTGAAATCGAGTTCAGCTTTGTATATTGATTTGCTTGAGAGGTATTTGACTGAAGTGCATATTGTTTATGCCATTTCAGATTTGTATTGACCATTTGAGTTCAAGAATTCGACTACGACACAAACAGTGCGACAAGAAAGGTATAATTCATGTGGTCTTGGGATTGCACAACTCGATTCAGATTTGATACGAGTTTCCCTAAATCACATACTAGATTGTTATTACATTGATTATGTAATGTTTTGTTTATTGATTTATATTCGAGTCTTGAGATAGGAGATATTGGCAGATTTGCCAAAACTAGACGTTTCGGTGTATCGTCGCATAGTAGTAGATTTGCTCTATGTGTAGACCCTCGATACAGAGTTGACCGAAGTCTAGGAATAAGACGTACCGTTGCCCCGAGTGGTTGGGTAGGTGACAGACCGTCTTATTCACACCGGGATCCCTAGATTAGAAATGAGTCGAGTCAAGATTTAAATGTTGAATACAGATTTGTATTCTACTACATGTTTAGATTTATATTCATGTTACTTGATTTATGTTATGCATTTGTACATGATTTATTACATTGCATGCATCCATGTTTTATACTGGGATATGTTCTCACCGGAGTTATCCGGCTGTTGTCGTGTCTGTATGTGTGCATGGCAACAGGTGGGGCAGGATCGGGGTCACGAGCTAGATGAGAGATGATGATAGCGTGGAGATCTCGGGCATTGCAGATTACTAGTGTTTTCTTATGAAACTTGTACTACTTATGTTTTTAGTTGTCATTTGAACACTAGTGTATGTTTGTACGAACAGACTTATATGTGCATTACGTGGTTTAAATTCTATCGAGATATGTTATGCTTTAGTTATTGCATTTGAATTAATATCTAAAGCAAAAATTTTGACCCACATTTTCTAGCAAAGATCCAATTAAATCCCAAAAGAATTGAGTTAGAGCCCGGGTCCCCACAACAGGTGGTATCAGAGCAGTAGGTTCTGTAGACTGAAATAGAATAGAATGAGCGGGTAGATCGAGTCATCTTCCTTGCTTTTGAGATGCTAGCATGCTTTATGGCTTTCCCTATTATATGTTGTTGTATTATCTGAATTGATTTACAGCATTTCAAGCCTGAATCAGAACCGATTCTCGATCAGAGGTATATGATCAGAGGAGGGCTGAGACAGATGATATTGATTGTGTACTAATCAGTTTGATAATCAGATTTATGCCGCCTAGACGAGTGCCACAGCCAGTAGCTGGACAGGTACCAGAGCAGGGTAGCACATCTGGTGCACAGATGGATGTTACCGCTACGCCGATGGAGACCTTATTGAAGAGATTTCAGTCTTTCCATCCGCCTACTCTGAAGGGCACAGAGAGTGCAGTAGAGTGCGAGAGCTGGCTTGATGATATCGAGATGTTGTTTGAGTCTTTGGCATATACTGATGAGCGACGTGTGAAGTTGATAGGGCATCAGATGCAAGAGGTGGCCAAGAGCTGGTGGTTGACGACGAAGAGAGCCTTGGAGCACCGAGGCATTGATATCACGTGGAAAGTCTTCAAGGATGAGTTCTATCAGCGCTTTTTCCCCGTCTCGTACCGGAAAGATAAGGGAGCTGAATTTGCGAATCTGAGACAGGGACAGTGGAACATCGAGGAGTATGTTGCAAAATTTTCTGCTTTGCTACGATTTGCACCGCATGTGGCCGGGAACGACGAGGCAGTGGCCGATCAGTTCATCAACGGGTTGAATCCAGATGTTTTTACTTTGGTGAACACGGGACGGCCTAACACTTTTTCAGAGGCACTGAACCGAGCGAAGGGAGCAGAGGCTGGCTTGATCAGGCAGCGAGGAGCTTCCTACGGTGTGCAGGGGTAGAGACCGACACAGTCCACGACCGTACAGTTTCCACCACCTCCTCCTCGTTTTGACATTGGAGCTAGTGGTAGTAGCAAGAAGGAATTTCTGAAGGCTAAGGGCAAACAGTTTAAGAAATCTGGGAGTAGTTCATCGAGTTCGAGTGGATCTCGACAGAGAGGTCAGGGTTCAGATTATAGTGGCGCATACTGTGGTTCGTGCGGAGGGCGACATACCACGGAGCAGTGTCAAGGAGTTCTGGGACGCTGCAACATCTGCAGACAGCATGGGCATTTTGCCAGAGTGTGCCCACAGAGGAGTTCTCAGCGATTCCAGAGTGCAGGATCGTCTGCTGCAGTGCCACAGATGGAGAGACAGGCATCTTCTGTACACTCCTTTCAGCCACCCTCTACACAGACCCAGCAGAGACCAGGAGGTAGTCAGACCGTGAGTCAGCCTCCCAGGCAGCAGGCACGTGTTTTTGCCCTGACAGAAGAGCAGGCGCAGGAGGCGCCAGATGACGTGATAACAGGTAACTGTTTTCTTTGCGGTTATCCTGCATATGTGTTGATTGACACAGGTGCATCTCATACATTCATATCTGAACATTTTGCATTGAGACATGCATTGCCTGTTGAGTCGATGTCTACAGTAGTGTCTATAGCTTCTCCGTTGGGAAGTGGTTTGATATCTGTGACTACTGTTCGACACTGTATGCTTCAGTTTGAGGGGCATGAGATCGATCTTGATTGTGTAGTACTTGGTTTAGCTGATTTTGATTGTATAGTTGGTATATACATGTTGACCAAGTACAGGGCCACGGTAGATTGTTTCCACAAGATTGTCAGATTCAGACCCGAAATGACAGACGAGTGGAAATTCTACGGCAAGGGTTCCTGTAGTATCCCGATACCTAATTTGAGTTAATTATTGGATTAATTATATTTCGGTGGATCGGAAGGACCGAACAGGGTTCGGATCGTCCGATCAGGGTTCGGAACGTCCGAACAGGATTCGGATCGTCCGAGCCAGGTGGCTAGACTCGTGGAAGGCATGCAGGATTCGGATCGTCCGATCAGGGTTCGGATCGTCTGATCAGGGTTCGGATCGTCCGATTAGAGTTCGGATCGTCCGAGACAGGTGGCTGGACTCGTGGAAGACATGCATGGTTCGGATCGTCCGAAGTGTACCGGTTCGGATCTTCTGAAGTGGTTCGGATCGTCCGAACATTGGCTATAAATAGAGGCGCGAGGCTTCATTTGTTATTCGCCAATTCCGAGCGTTCCAGAGCGTTTTAGTCGGTTCCGATTGGTTTCCAGTCTTTTCCCGAGGTTCAGGCGCTAGCGAGGAGCTACTGGTTTTGTAGCGGAGCTGTGCTCTTGTTGGGAGCTAGCGGCATCAGTGGGCGGACTGCGGACGCAGGCGTGAGTCTAGGGCTGATTGTTAGGATCTGCTGGTTTGAGGTACGAAAGTACTATCCGAGATATCCTGGTCGAGTATACATTCTTATATGTGTTGCATGATTATTTGCTGCATTGTTATATGTTATATAATGCATGCTATTATGTCACACTTTATGATGCATGTTGCATTTCATGTTGAGCCGTATCTCCTTCGAGATAGCCTTTATTGTTGAGCTGTATCTCTTTCGAGATAAGCTATATCTTGTGGGGCCGCTCAGCCCTGTCTTGTGGACGCATGGACACCGAGAGTACACAGTGGCCGACGGGTCCGGAGGGCTTCGGTGATCCGGGACATTTTAGGTCCACGTTTGATCTTGTAGTGGATGCAGTGACCCAGAGGAGTACCGCGCGGCACTATCCACTTGGCGCCTCTAGACTGAGCATATTGAGATCTTTTGTGACTCCTGTTTCTTGACTACCCTGGTATCATATCATAGCATGTGCATTTCATATAGGCTTGTATACTCATGCTTTTGTACTGGGCGTTCTTATCGCTCACGTCCTTGGTTTTGTTTATCTTGGACACCCCATTCTCACGGGGCAGGCCTCAGGTTGGATGGCTCAGGAGGAGGAGGAGGAGGACGTTGAGTAGCCGGTGGAGTTATTTCTTCAGTATTATTTGATTCGATATGGTTGTACCGTATATTTTATTCTGAGTTGTTCTGGATATCTTTTGGGTTGTTTATCTATCATTTATTAACCTTTTCCGCCATTATCTCTGATTTTATTAATTAAGTTAATCGCATGTTTAGTTCTTGATTAGTAGGTGATTCTGGAACGGGTCACTACATTTATGGTATCAGAGCATGCATATGATTTTGGGATATAGATTTCTGTTTTGGGATTTTCGTTGACCATTTTACCATTTCTCCACATTCTATCTTGTAGCGATGGCTGACCACTTTGGTGATGAGAGTAGTCAGGGGAGTGTAGGTCGTTGGGATGACCAGGACGATCGTAGGCGTCATCGTGAACATCGTCATCGTCGGGATGGTCCTAGGCGTTTTGAGATACATCGTTTCATTCAGATGGGGCCTAAGCCTTTAGTTGGCGGTGAGACTCCCGATGATGCTGAGGATTGGTTAGAGCGCATGGAGAGTTGTTTCCGTGCATTCCAGTGCACTGAAGAGCAGCAGATGGAGACCCTTAGTTTTCTTCTCGAGGGCCGTGCGCGCAAGTGGTGGCGATCGACTTCTGCGCCGATAGTCCAGTCGCAGGGTAGGGTGACTTGGGCCGATTTCCGTGCAGCTTTCATGCAGCTGTATTTTCCTCCAGCCCTTCGCCAGGCAAAGACGATTGAGCTCCTGAATCTTAAGCAGGGTAGTATGTCTGTTGATGAATATCAGCAGAAGTTCTTCGAGTTGTTACCCTTTGCTCCTCATATTAGTGGCAGTTCTGAGGCCAAGTATGACCATTTCCTTCAGGGTCTTAACCAGGAGATCTTTGATCGAGTCACTGTCTGCGATAATCCTACTTCTTATGATGGATTAGTGAACCGGTGTCGCCAGGCAGAGATCAGTCTCCAGCGTGGTAGGGCTATTCTTTCTTCTAGACCTCCTAGTACTTTGAGCCCTCGATCTCAGTCTTTCAAGAAATCATGTTCTTCTTCTTCTGGATCTGGATCTCGGTCTAGCGGTGTTTTTCGCTTTGGTAAGAAGAAGGGTTCTTGTGTGCATTGCGGGAAGAACCATCCATCGGAGCAGTGCCGATCAGCCGCGGGAGCTTGTTTTCAATGCGGAGAGATGGGTCATCTTAAGAAGAATTGTCCTCAGTTGCGAGGTGGAGCAGGATCTGGTTCCGGATCTCAGACGACCGTTCAGCAGAGGAGGCAGGGTCAGGCAATGGGTAGTTCAAATCTTCGACCTCGTGCCCAAGGTCAGGTATTTGCGCTGAACCAGGATCAGGCTGCAGATGAGACAGAGAGAGTCATAGCAGGTACTTTTCGTTTACGCGGTATTCCTGCTTTTGTTCTTATTGATACCGGAGCATCACATTCATTCATTTCTGCACGATTTGTTAAGCGTCATAAGTTACCGTATGTTTCTCTAGACGTCATTCTTTCTGTTTCTACTCCGATGGGCCATTCGGTGTTAGCGAAGCGTCTAGTGATGGGTTGTCCCTTAGATTTTGAGGGTAACGAATTGATTGCGAATCTTATGATCCTAGAGATGGAAGATTTTGATTGTATTGTGGGTATAGATCTATTGACTACCTACCGAGCTACTGTGGATTGTTACCAGAAGCTTGTTCAGTTTCGTACGACTGAGAGCTCTAGTTGGTTTTTCTATGGTGAGGGAGCGCGACCTCCGATGCCAGTGGTATCTGCTCTGAAAGCCTGTCGTGCTTTAGAGGCGGGCGGGGAAGGCTACCTCATCTATGCGATTGATTCGTCCACAGGTAGTGTTGGTATAGATGATATTCCAGTGGTTTGTGAGTTTCCTGATGTTTTCCCAGATGAGATTCCTGGTTTTCCTCCGATTAGAGAGGTGGAATTTGGCATTGAGTTAATGCCAGGGACTGCACCGATTTCTCGTGCCCCCTATCGTCTTGCTCCATCAGAGATGAGAGAATTGAAGCAGCAATTGCAGGATCTTCTTGATAAAGGTTATATTCGCCCGAGTGTTTCACCTTGGGGAGCTTCAGTCTTGTTTGTCAAGAAGAAGGATGGATCGATGCGATTGTGTATTGATTATCGCCAGCTGAATCGTGTGACGATCAAGAACAAGTATCCATTACCTCGTATTGATGACTTGTTCGATCAGCTTCAGGGTACCTCTGTTTACTCCAAGATTGATTTGCGATCGGGTTATCATCAGATGAGAGTCAGAGATGATGATATTTCCAAGACTGCATTTCGTACTCGATATGGGCATTACGAGTTTCTAGTTATGCCATTCGGATTGACAAATGCGCCAGCGGTGTTCATGGATCTGATGAACCGAGTCTTTCGAGATTTTCTAGATCAATTTGTTGTGGTTTTCATCGACGATATCTTGATTTATTCTCACAGTGTGGAAGAGCATATCCATCACTTGAGGATTGTGTTGCAGATTCTTCGCGAGAAGCAATTGTATGCTAAGCTGAGTAAGTGCGAGTTTTGGATTGATCGTGTAGTATTCCTTGGTCATGTGATTTCCAAGGAAGGAGTTTCTGTGGATCCTAGCAAGATTGAAGCAGTGCTGAATTGGTCGCGTCCGACAACAGTGGCTGAGATCCGTAGTTTTCTAGGTCTGGCGGGGTATTATCGTCGCTTCATCGTGAATTTCTCTCAGGTAGCTAGACCATTGACGCAACTTACTCGGAAGGATGTTCCATTTGAGTGGTCATCTGAGTGCGAAGATAGTTTCAGAGAGCTTCGTCGACTTCTGACTTCTGCACCTGTTTTGGCGTTACCGTCAGGGTCTGATGGTTTCAGTGTTTACACCGATGCCTCTTTTCAAGGCTTAGGGTGTGTGTTGATGCAGAATGGTCATGTGATCGCTTATGCTTCCATGCAGTTAAAATCTCACGAAGAGAAGTACCCTATTCATGATCTAGAACTAGCTGCTATTGTGTTTGCGCTAAAGATCTGGCGTCATTATTTGTACGGTGTTCAGTTTGAAATCTTTACTGATCATAAGAGTCTGAAGTATCTGTTCACTCAGGCTGAGTTGAACATGAGACAACGTCGTTGGATGGATCTACTTAAAGATTATGACTGCGAGATCAAGTACCATCCAGGTTCTGCGAATCCCACAGCCGATGCTCTTAGTCGCAAGGTGAGAGCCTCTGCACTTCAGACCAGTGCTATGTCTAGTACTGTCCAGGATTGTTGTTCGTTGGGGTTTAAGTTCAAACATCGGAAAGGTATGGAGAGCATTCGTGTTGCTACCATTTTATCTGAGCCAACTTTGTTCGCTCGGATTCGAGATGCTCAGATGTCTGATCTCAAGACTCAGAGATTAGCTCGGTTGGTTGGTGGAGATAGTAATTTCCATTATCAGTCTAATGGTCTTCTGTGTTTGTCTAATCGGGTTGTAGTACCAGAGGATGATACTTTGAGAGAAGAGATCTTGTCTCAGGCTCATCGAAGCAAGTTGAGTGTCCATCCGGGAAGCAACAAGATGTATAAAGATTTGAGGACACGATTTTGGTGGAAAGGGATGAAGCGCAGCATTTATCATTTTGTCTCCAAGTGTCTAGTTTGTCAGCAGGTTAAGGCAGAGCACCGTCGACCGGGAGGATTATTGTTGAACTTACCTATTCCTGAATGGAAGTGGGAGCATATCGCGATGGATTTCATTACTCACTTACCTTTGTCTTCGAGGAAAAGTGATGCTATTTGGGTAGTGGTGGATCGACTCACCAAGTCTGCTCATTTTCTGCCATATAACCGTGATTTCACTTTCGATCGTATGGCTCGCTTGTATATTCAAGAGATTTTACGTCTGCATGGAGTGCCAGTCAGTATTGTTAGTGACAGAGATCCTCGTTTTACCTCACGATTTTGGGGTAGTTTCCAGTCAGCATTGGGTACTTCACTAAGTTTGAGTACGGCTTATCATCCAGAGACCGACGGTCAGACAGAGAGGACTATCCGTACACTTGAGGATATGATGCGAGCTTGTGTTATGGATTTCGGAACCGCTTGGCAGGATCATTTGCCTTTGATTGAGTTCGCGTACAACAACAGCTATCATCGTAGTATTGGTATGGCACCATTTGAGGCGTTGTATGGGCGACGTTGTCGTACTCCATTATTCTGGGACGAAGTTGGGGAACGACATGTTGAGGGACCGGAGTTAGTCCAGCAGGCTATTGATAAGGTTGCAGTAATCAAGAAACGGATTAAGATTGCTCAGGATCGACAGGCTAGTTATGCGAACACCAAGCGTCGACCTCTTCAATTTCAGCCAGGTGAGAAAGTGTTTCTCCGAGTTTCGCCTTTTCGCAGGATTTTGAGATTTGGTCTCAAGGGTAAGCTGTCTCCGAGATTTATTGGTCCATTTGAAATATTGGAAAGCGTGGGAGATTTGGCTTACAGACTTGCATTGCCGCCGTACCTATCAAGTATTCATGATGTGTTCCACGTATCTTTATTGAGACGATACGTAGCAGATGAGTCTCACATCTTGCATCCCTCTGAAGTTCAACTGGATTCGGATTTGTCTTACGTGGAACGACCAGTTCGGATTCTAGATCGCAAAGACAAGGTGTTGCGGAATAAGATCATTCCTCTTGTCTTAGTGCAGTGGCAGCGCCGAGGTACTGAAGAAGCCACTTGGGAACTAGAGAGTCGTATGCGGTCAGAGCATCCAGAGTTGTTCTAGTTGTAGTATTTTCAGTTATGATTGTAATTTCAGTTGTACTTTCGGTTGTAATTCATTCTTAAGTTGAATGTATGGTTGTTCAGAATTGTCTTTCTTCAGATGCGATTTCGCGGACGAAATCCTTTTTAGGGGGGAAGAATGTAGTATCCCGATACCTAATTTGAGTTAATTATTGGATTAATTATATTTCGGTGGATCGGAAGGACCGAACAGGGTTCGGATCGTCCGATCAGGGTTCGGAACGTCCGAACAGGATTCGGATCGTCCGAGCCAGGTGGCTAGACTCGTGGAAGGCATGCAAGATTCGGATCGTTCGATCAGGGTTCGGATCGTCCGATCAGGGTTCGGATCGTCCGATTAGAGTTCGGATCGTCCGAGACAGGTGGCTGGACTCGTGGAAGACATGCATGGTTCGGATCGTCCGAAGTGTACCGGTTCGGATCTTCCGAAGTGGTTCGGATCGTCCGAACATTGGCTATAAATAGAGGCGCGAGGCTTCATTTGTTATTCGCCAATTCCGAGCGTTCCAGAGCGTTTTAGTCGGTTCCGATTGGTTTCCAGTCTTTTCCCGAGGTTCAGGCGCTAGCGAGGAGCTACTGGTTTTGTAGCGGAGCTGTGCTCTTGTTGGGAGCTAGCGGCATCAGTGGGCGGACTGCGGACGCAGGCGTGAGTCTAGGGCTGATTGTTAGGATCTGCTGGTTTGAGGTACGAAAGTACTATCCGAGATATCCTGGTCGAGTATACATTCTTATATGTGTTGCATGATTATTTGCTGCATTGTTATATGTTATATAATGCATGCTATTATGTCACACTTTATGATGCATGTTGCATTTCATGTTGAGCCGTATCTCCTTCGAGATAGCCTTTATTGTTGAGCTGTATCTCTTTCGAGATAAGCTATATCTTGTGGGGCCGCTCAGCCCTGTCTTGTGGACGCATGGACACCGAGAGTACACAGTGGCCGACGGGTCCGGAGGGCTTCGGTGATCCGGGACATTTTAGGTCCACGTCTGATCTTGTAGTGGATGCAGTGACCCAGAGGAGTACCGCGCGGCACTATCCACTTGGCGCCTCTAGACTGAGCATATTGAGATCTTTTGTGACTCCTGTTTCTTGACTACCCTGGTATCATATCATAGCATGTGCATTTCATATAGGCTTGTATACTCATGCTTTTGTACTGGGCGTTCTTATCGCTCACGTCCTTGGTTTTGTTTATCTTGGACACCCCATTCTCACGGGGCAGGCCTCAGGTTGGATGGCTCAGGAGGAGGAGGAGGAGGACGTTGAGTAGCCGGTGGAGTTATTTCTTCAGTATTATTTGATTCGATATGGTTGTACCGTATATTTTATTCTGAGTTGTTCTGGATATCTTTTGGGTTGTTTATCTATCATTTATTAACCTTTTCCGCCATTATCTCTGATTTTATTAATTAAGTTAATCGCATGTTTAGTTCTTGATTAGTAGGTGATTCTGGAACGGGTCACTACAGTTCCAGATCTCGGATTCCCTTAGTATCTGCTCTGACTATGAGTAGATTGCTTCAGAGAGGAGCAGAGGGCTTTCTCGTATATTCAGTAGATCTACTGAAGTCGAGCCCAGCATTGGCAGATCTGCCAGTGGTTTGCGAGTTTGCAGATTTGTTCGCAGATGAGAGTCCAGGGTTGCCTCCGGTTCGAGAGGTTGATTTCAGCATAGACCTTATGCCCGGTTCTGTTCCTATCTCGAGAGCTCCGTATAGGATGGCACCGATAGAGCTGAAAGAGTTGAAAGCACAGTTGGAGGATCTTCTGTCCAAGGGATATATCAGACCCAGTGTATCTCCTTGGGGTGCTCCGGTGCTTTTCGTTCGAAAGAAAGATGGTTCGATGCGATTGTGTATTGATTACAGACAGTTGAACAAGGCAACAGTGAAGAACAAGTATCCTTTGCCGCGCATCGACGACTTATTTGACCAGTTACAGGGATCTTCTAAATATTCGAAGATCGACTTGAGATCAGGGTATCATCAGCTCCGAGTTAGAGATGTTGATATACCGAAGACTGCATTCCGAACCAGGTACGGACATTACGAGTTTGTTGTTATGCCTTTCGGTTTGACGAATGCACCTGCGGTGTTTATGAGTTTGATGAACCGCATTTTTCAGAGATATTTAGATGATTTTGTGATTGTGTTTATTGACGACATTTTGGTGTATTCGAAGAGTTTGACTGAGCATGCAGATCATCTGAGGATTGTATTGAAGACTTTGAGAAATGAGCAGTTGTATGCTAAACTTTCCAAGTGCGAATTTTGGCTGAGACAGGTTGTCTTTTTGGGGCACATTATATCTGGAGATGGTATTGCAGTAGATCCGAGTAAAGTTGAGGCTGTGATCAGTTGGCCGAGACCGACTTCTGTGCCAGAGATACGCAGTTTCATGGGTCTAGCCGGGTATTATCGACGTTTTATCCGAGATTTCTCCAGTATACGAAGCCTATCACCCAGTTGACACAGAAGAATATGCCATTTGTGTGGTCTGAAGATTGTGAGAGCAGTTTTGTTGAGTTGAAGAAGAGGCTGGCTAGTGCGCCTGTCTTGACGATTCCTTCAGGTACAGGTGAGTTCGTTGTATATTGTGATGCATCTCACAGAGGGCTAGGATGTGTTCTTATGCAGCGTGGACACGTGATAGCGTACGCCTCTAGACAGCTAAAGCCACACGAGACCCGATATCCGATTCATGATCTTGAATTGGCGGCGATTGTATTTGCACTCAAGATCTGGCGTCATTATCTGTATGGCGAGAAGTTTGAGATCTATTCCGATCATAAGAGCCTGAAGTATCTCTTTTCTCAGTCAGAGTTGAACATGAGGCAGCGACGATGGCTTGATCTGCTGAAAGATTTTGATTGCGAGATCAAGTACCATCCAAGAAAGTCAAATGCAGCGGCAGACGCCTTGAGTCGAAAGGTATGTGTTCCTTCCTTATCGACTGTAGGTGTATCGAATTTAGTAGAAGATTGTTGCTTGTCCGGGTTGACATTTGATACAGAGAGTAGACCGTTGCGACTTGCTGCGATTCAGATTGAGCCAGATTTGATTTTGAGGATCAAAGAAGCGCAGAGAACTGATCCAAGTGTTCAGAGATCGATTGATATGATCAGAGCTGGTCATATATCAGAGTATCAGGTTAGAGATTCTGTTCTGTATGTGAATAACCGCTTAGTAGTGCCAGATGTTTCAGATTTGAAACGACAGATTATGTCAGAGGCACACTGTAGTCGGTTCAGTATTCATCCTGGTGGCAGAAAGATGTACAATGACTTGAAGACGCAATTCTGGTGGAAGCAGATGAAGACAGATATTGCAGAATTTGTGTCTAGATGTCTGAATTGCCAACAGGTGAAGGCCGAGAGGAAGAAGCCCGGAGGTTTACTTCAGAGTTTGTCTGTTCCTGAATGGAAATGGGACCACATTTCCATGGATTTCGTGACGAAGTTACCTCGATCTTCCCGGGGCTGTGATTCGATTTGGGTCATCATTGACAGATTGACCAAATCTGCCTGTTTCATTCCGTACAGGATGACCTATCGACACGATCAGATGGCAGAGTTGTATGTCAGAGAGGTCGTCAGATTGCATGGTGTGCCGAAGTCGATTGTATCAGATCGTGATCCACGATTTACTTCTCATTTTTGGCATAGCTTGCAGCAGGCTTTGGGTACGACTTTACACCTGAGCACTGCTTATCATCCCCAGACGGACGGACAGTCAGAGCGGACTATCCAGACTTTAGAGGACATGCTGAGAGCTGTAGTACTAGACTTTGGTACTAGTTGGCAGGATTCATTGCCGTTGTGTGAGTTTTCATACAACAACAGCTATCAGACGAGCATAGAGATGGCACCGTTCGAAGCTTTATACGGAAAGAAGTGCAGATCTCCGTTGTACTGGGATGATATTTCTGAGGCACCCGAGTTAGGGCCTGATATGATTCGTGAGATGACCGAGAAAGTGAAGATCATTCAGAAGAGAATGAAGACGGCACAGGATAGGCAAGCGAAATACGCCAATATCAGACGCAGACCGTTGGTATTTGAGCAGGGAGACAGAGTATTTTTGAAGATTTCACCTTTCAGAGGCGTTGTCAGATTTGGCAAGCGAGGGAAGTTGTCACCTAGATACGTCGGTCCGTACGAGATCCTTGAGAAGATTGGCGATCGAGCTTACAGACTTGCTATTCCTCCTTCTTTGTCCGGTATACATGACGTTTTTCATGTATCGATGTTGCGCAGATACATGCCAGACAATTCTCATGTCATTCAGCCTGACGAAGCCGAGTTAGATCAGACTTTGAGCTATGTTGAGCGACCGATACAGATTCTTGATCGGAAAGAAAAACGGCTCAGAACGAAAACCATTCCGCTTGTGAAGGTTCAGTGGAGTCGTCATGGCATCGAGGAAGCAACTTGGGAGACAGAGTCTGAGATGAGACAGAGGCATCCTGAGCTATTTTTATGATGTGAGTCTTTCCTCCCGTTTTGACTTTACAATTTTATATTTACTTGCATGAGTAATTGCTTGCGAGTTCGAGGACGAACTCTTGTCTAAGAGGGGGAGAAATGTAAGGCTCGAGAATTATCCGTTGTCATCGATGTGAGACTTGAAACCATGAGAATGCATGATATTTAGAGTGGAATTTTTGAAGCATGGCCGAAGCTACACCGCCCCCGCGGTGCTAAAACTACCGCCCCCGCGGTGTAGGTGATGGAAAGTTGGGAGATTTTGCGAAGTAACACCGCACCCGCGGTGCGCGCAAGACCGCACCCGCGGTGCTGAGACCGCACCCGCGGCGATGCAAGAGTTGCACCCGCGGTGAGTGAATTTCCAAAAGTGAATGGCTGCCGAGAGCTCAGCGCACCCGCGCCCTTGAGTCGTCGCACCCGCGGTGCTGCATGCGGAAATGCCACCTTTGTTTCTTGTCTTGACACATGGCATGGTATATATAGCCTTGGATTGACACTTCATTTTGCATGTCTTCAGAATGAGAGAACCGAGAGCTTACAAGGAGAGCTTCCATTTCCTTCAACCTAGAACTTGTGGTTTTGAGTGATTTAGTTCTCCGATTTGAGATTATTGATCCTTGCATCGTTGGCTACGAAATGATGTAAGTATTATTCATTTCCAGCATGTTTCGATATTTATGTGTTGGAGGAATTCAGAATTGAGTTTGAATATGTGTTCTTGATATGTTGAGCATGATTTATTCGTTGTCGGATCGATTTTCGGACACCGTATGCTATTGTTTCGATTTTCAGCATGTGTTATGTTACGATTGTTCAGATTTCAGCCTATGTATTGAGGTGTTGATGAGATTATGAGTTGATTATGATCGAGTATGATATTCTTGAGTTACCGGTATCGAAGAATTATGCCGTTACGCCGTCGAATTATATTGAAATCGAGTTCAGCTTTGTATATTGATTTGCTTGAGAGGTATTTGACTGAAGTGCATATTGTTTATGCCATTTCAGATTTGTATTGACCATTTGAGTTCAAGACTTCGACTACGACACAAACCGTGCGACAAGAAAGGTATAATTCATGTGGTCTTGGGATTGCACAACTCGATTCAGATTTGATACGAGTTTTCCTAAATCACATACTAGATTGTTATTACATTGATTATGTAATGTTTCGTTTATTGATTTATATTCGAGTCTTGAGATAGGAGATATTGGCAGATTTGCCAAAACTAGACGTTTCGGTGTATCGTCGCATAGTAGTAGATTTGCTCTATGTGTAGACCCTCGATACAGAGTTGACCGAAGTCTAGGAATAAGACGTACCGTTGCCCCCAGTGGTTGGGTAGGTGACAGACCGTCTTATTCACACCGGGATCCCTAGATTAGAAACGAGTCGAGTCAAGATTTAAATGTTGAATACAGATTTGTATTCTACTACATGTTTAGATTTATATTCATGTTACTTGATTTATGTTATGCATTTGTACATGATTTATTACATTGCATGCATCCATGTTTTATACTGGGATATGTTCTCACCAGAGTTATCCGGCTGTTGTCGTGTCTGTATGTGTGCATGGCAACAGGTGGGGCAGGATCGGGGTCACGAGCTAGATGAGAGATGATGATAGCGTGGAGATCTCGGGCATTGCAGATTACTAGTGTTTTCTTATGAAACTTGTACTACTTATGTTTTTAGTTGTCATTTGAACACTAGTGTATGTTTGTACGAACAGACTTATATGTGCATTACGTGGTTTAAATTCTATCGAGATATGTTATGCTTTAGTTATTGCATTTGAATTAATATCTAAAGCAAAAATTTTGACCCACATTTTCTAGCAAAGATCCAATTAAATCCCAAAAGAATTGAGTTAGAGCCCGGGTCCCCACATTAGAAGTTTCTAGCTGAGAGTTACATTTGATTGAGTGGTTCTATTTGGGATGCTCCAGCTATGTTTGTGGGTTGATAAACCTTGTGTTCAGAAGTATTCTGATGATTTTTATGCTCGTCTTATCATGAGATATTTGAAGCATATTACTGATCAGATCGAACATTTGAAAATTGTATTGCATATTCTGAGAATTGAAATATAGTATACAGAAACTGTTGAAATGTGAATCTTGGCTGACACAGATTGTATTCGGAATATGTTATATCCGAAGATAGTATATCGGTTGATCTTAGCACAGTTGAAGTCATGATCAGTTGGTTAAAACCGATAGCATTGTCAGAAATTACAGTTTTATGAGTTTAGCAGATCAGTATCGATGAGTGATGTTTTGAATCTAATCGAATATTGCTGTTGTTCTGAATCCGTGTTTGAAACAGATAATAGACAGTGGAGAATTTATATTGTACATGTCGAATAAGAGCTGATTTTGATAATTAAAATAGTTCAGAAAGTTGATCGGAATGTTCAGAACTCGATATCGATAGTCAGAGCAGGTCATCGATCAGAATAACAGGTTTGTGACAGTGTGTTGTATGTTAATAATTGTTTTGTGTGCCGAATATTTCAGAATTGAAACGACAGATGTTGTCAGAATCACATAGCAGTTGATTCAGCGTTCATCCCGATGGCAGAAAATGTACAATGATCTGAAAATACAGTTGTGAGATGAGAAAAACAGATAAATCAGATATTGCAAAGTTTGTATCGAAATGTCTGAATTGCTGACAGATGAAGACAGAAAGAAAGAAACCAGGAGGTTTATTATATAGCTTGTCCATTCCTGAATGGAAATGAGATCACATTTCCAGGGATTTCGTAACGAAGCTATTACGTTCCTCCTGAGATAGAAATGTGATTTGGGTCGTTATAGACAGAGTGACCAAATCAACACGTGTTATTTCATACATTAAGATGTATAGACATAACCAGGTGACTGAAATTTATGTCAGAAACGTGGTCAGACTGAACAGAGTGCCAAATTGGATTATTTTAGATCGTGATTTTCGGTTACTTCGCATTCTGTCATAGTTTACAGCAAACTCTAGATAATAGATTATATCTGAGTACTACATATCATTCACCGACTGACGGACAGTCAGAGTGGATTATCCAGATTTTGGAGAATATGCTTAGAGTTGTGGTGCTTGATTTTAGCACTAGTTGGCAAGATTTATTGTCACGTTGTGAATTTTCATACCACAACAGCTATCAGACGAGTATTGAAATGGCACCGTTTGAAACGTTGTACAGTAAGAAGTATAGATTCCCTCTTTATCGGGATGATATCTCTAAGGTACCTGATATTGGACCTGATAGGATCAAAGATATGACAATGAAAGTGATACTCATTCAGAAGAAAATGAAGACAGCTCAGAACAAAATATGCCAACGTCAGACGATAACCGTTGGTATTTGAGGCAGAAGAATGACTATTGAATTGATTAGGATTAGACAGACTTGGTAGCAGATGATAGTGTTGATTTGTTATGAGATGTTGATTGGTATAGCCAGTGTTTTGAGATTGATTCTATAAGAGTTACTTCGAGTGGTACTATGATATTATACTTCTTAAATGATTATTCCAGATTGGAAACAGAAGCCCGTAAAAGAAAGATAATTCATAAAAAAGACTATTCCGCTGTTGGAAGTACAGTAAAGTCGTCATGACATTGAAGAAACTACCTCTGAGATTGAGTCTAATATGAGGCAGCGATTTTAAGAGTTATTTTGCTGATGTAAGTTTCTGATTGATTTCGTTGTACATTTCCTTCTTTGATATGATATCATTGCCTATGATTTCGGGGACGAAATCGTATCTTAGGGGGGAGAAATGTAATGCCCGAGAATTTCGTTATTGTAATCTGAAATGATTTACTGATAATCGAAGTGATTTTATATGGAAAGGATTAGACCAGAAAAGACGGAAGAAAACAGGAATTATGTGCGAGGACAGTACACCATGCGCATATGCGCGACACGTGCGAGTGCGCGCATATGCGCGAGTAGTGTAGAAAGAATAGTGCATGTCTAGAGAAGTGGGCGCATGTGCGTCGAGTGAAGGCGCGCATATGAGAGAGTATATTTATGCCGAGGCAGTAGGTCTCGCGCATATGCTTTGAAATTATGATAGTGTCAGAATCCGATACGCTTGATATATGTTGTTATTGCGATATCAGACATTGTATAATCGAAACCGGATAGGAGAACAGATTATTTATATAATTGTTATGAATTTTCAGAGTTAATTTGATTGTGATTAGACCGATTTGATATCAGAATTATGTTGTTATCGATCACTAGATGTTGGGATTGATATTTGATTGATATTGTATCGCTGGATACATTGATATTATTCAGAATTGGATCAGATGAGTTGTTGATTCGTATATACTGATATTGTATCGCCGGTATTGCGAAATTATACAGAGTTGAGATTATGATCTATTATTGTTAAGATTTCGGGTTGTAGTGAAATTGATTATGAGCCGTGTTATTATATCTGTGCTGTTGAAATTGACGGGGTTATTGAGATTGTACTGTTATGCCGTCGAAACATCAGTAGATCGATTTTGATCAGATTTAGTATTGATTGAGATTGTATCGTTGTATCGTTGACATTGATCACATTATGTCTTGATTTGCGTATTGATCAGAACAGGTCTTGAATAGAGTTGTATATTGATATTGTGCCTATTCGATATTGTCATTTCAGATTTGATATGGACAGATTTGACTTCGAGACTTCGACTTCGTCAGATCGAGAAGACAAAGGTATAAGTCAATGTGGTACTGGGAAACGACTCGAGTAGGATATACTTGAGTTTCCCTAAATCACATACTTATTGTTATTATGTACATTGATTTGAATTGATATACTTGTTCTAATTGATTTAAGAAAGCATGTATTAGACGAGTATTAGACAAGTGATCTTGTGACATAAGTGTCGATAGTGAGGGAATCGTCACTGGCACATTGCACATTGTCACAAGATAGTGAATTGGCGATAGTGCCACAGTCTGTGACGGATAGGTCAAGACGCCGGATGTTTGGTTATGTCGATTGAATAGAATTGGAGTTTCTTCTATTACTAAATTCGATATAGGAATGCCAACGTCTGGAAACCGGGATCCCTAGACTAGGATTGAGTCTAGTCTGAGACGTGGAGTCACGAGTCTGATTAATGATTTTATATTGATTATGTTTCAGATTTTAATACATGTTACTGATATTTCTTACATGCTTTGACATTGTTATATGATTGCATGTTTCGTTGATTTATACTGGGATATATTTCTCACCGGAGTTATCCGGCTGTTGTCGTGTTTGTATGTGTGCAGGACAACGGGTGGGACAGGATCATGGTCGAGGAGATGACAAGAGATCATGATTAGAGTGCAGACCACGGACTTTGACATTGTTGTAGATAGGATTCGGCACTTGACATTAGTTGTTGAACCTTAGTTTATGTTTGAAGTAAGTTGTACACGACTAGTACTTTTATACTGATATATATATTAGATTTTATTCCATTACGTTCCGCATTTAATATTGTATTATTTTTAAAAAAAATTGACCATGTTTATTATAAGTGATTAAATTGTCCTAATGATGATTAAGATATTTATTAGCATCTGGGTCCCCACAGTTTTCATATTTAGATCAGTTATAATTCTTTTAGATCAGTTTAGATGCTTAGTTTGTCAAATATCCGAAGTTCAGTTTCCAACAATTGTCCCCTTTTAGGTGTTTGACAAAACTTGGAAAGTAATACCTGAAACTGATCAACTGAACTTATTGTAGATAAAATAACTCGTTCAATGTACAAATTCGTACAAAGAATAAAATAATAAATAATCTCTTAACAAAAATAACAAAATCTGCCAAAAATCTTCTATTTCTTCTTGATCAACTTTGAAGATTTCTCTGGCTGATCTTTTCCTTCTTCTTGTTCTTCCCTATTTTTGTCAAACTCGTCATTTTTTTTGGATAAGATCCGAACATTTGAGG
Source organism: Primulina eburnea (assembly GCF_022965805.1). Taxonomy (NCBI): domain Eukaryota; kingdom Viridiplantae; phylum Streptophyta; class Magnoliopsida; order Lamiales; family Gesneriaceae; genus Primulina; species Primulina eburnea. The sequence goes on from NC_133118.1 coordinate 19,968,180, forward strand.
ATAAATGCGGTATCAAAATTATCCTCAAAATTATCAAGGCTAAATGTTCCGATAATCAAGACGTCTTGTGACCAAGGCTTGATACCGCATTTATCTGGAGACATTTGAGGATAAATGCGGTATCAAAATTATCCTTTTGGAGACAGTGCTTTCCAGATAATCAAGACGTCTTGTGACCAAGGCTTGAGTCTGAAAATGAGCTTCAGCTGACATTCTGTATTTTCGAAGTTCTTCCATTTGAAAGAATAATTAAGTTACATCCTTCTGGATTTGCTACAGTTTTCCCACGGTATTGTTCTTTATATAATCGAACCTCATAGTGTGCAAAAATTGGATTGATATGATATCAGAAATGGAAGTCGTTAAGCCGACGAGGTTGGTCTGAATTTCCCAAATTTATTCAAACAAATATTGAGTTTCTATTGTAATGCTAGGAGACATGGCTCCATAAGTTTATGGTTCTTGCTCCCTGTTTTCTTGATTGAAGATTACCAATGCCTTGTCAGTTGTTTTAGTTACAGGGTTGACCATTTCTGAGGTAGCCTCTGGTATGGCTTCTTGTTGAGGCTGAGGAGAAGAAGTCGGAACATCAGTAAAGTGTAACGGTTCTTCAGGTGGTTGATCAACAGAAATAATGGCTATTACTTGAGTTGGTTGCCTAGCTGATTCTTCAGTTGTTTGAACAACTGAAATCAGGGTAGGCTGTACAGCTGGCACGTCTTCAGATAAAGTGTGTTCAGTCATGGCGGATGACTGAACTGCTTCTTCAATTCTTGTAAAAAATTCCTGTTCAGTTGTGGAAGTCAACTGAACTTGCTCTTCAGTTGGTGAAAGAGTAGCTTGAGCAACTGGCTCTTCAGTTTCAAATAGTTCTTCAACTGCTTCAGTAGAAGTCTGTTGAATATCAGAGGCAACTGATTTAATGGCTTCATCAATGTTTGCCAACGACAATTCAGCATCAGTTTAGAGTTCAGATCCTGCAGTTGAAGAATGAGGAGCAGTAGTTGACGGTTGCGCATCCTTAGAAGAAGGAGCAGTTACTTGTTCGGCAGATTTAGCAATTGGTTCCTTGGATGTCTTTTTTGGTTGAATTGATTGTTTAGTTTGCTTGTCTGAAGAAAGATTTTTGGAATCTTCTGGAATGATCAGTTCTTGATCTAGTTCCCATTCCTTAATCGCCATTTGCAGAGATAAAAGATCCATGTCCAGCTGGTCATGAACTGCTTTGTCATTAAAGGCAGTTGGGCTGGTGGGATCATATTTTGGTGCAGTTCAACAATCATCTATTTTAGCTTCTTCACCCATACTTGATAAAAGAAATATTTCTTCCTCTACAATGCCTGAGCCACTGAAGCTGCTTTGACCAATCTTAGAACAATGGTATCCAAGGCAATAAACTTCTTTAGAACTGATTTCTTTCGCAGTTGCCTTTCAAACACGACAGTTCTAAATATTACCCATTCATCATAAGTTTTGAGCTTGACTTCTGAAAATTCATTGACCTCTTTCCAGATGAAGTCAATGTGGGTCTGAATGGTATTTGTTGATCTGGACTCTTCTATAATCTTCTCTTTGCCCTTCGAGTAAGTTAGAACATTAGGAATTCTCTGTTCTGACCTTGTTGGATCAACTTATTCTCTGATCACTATCCCCTTAGATCTGTCAGATGGAAAAGAATTTGGGCCAGAGATAGTGATGAGTGGAGCTTTAACTCCAATAGATTTCTTCTTATCACCAGATTCGGTGATATTCTTCTTGAGAGGAGCAGCAGGTGAAGGTGAATGCTCATCAGTTGAAGATCCAATTGGCATTTCTCTCAGTGGTGTAGCCCTTGATTGGCTGTTCAGATCCTGATTGGATCAGCCTCTCAGTTGGAATGGTGCCCACAGCGATTGAAGGTTTAGTCTTCTGAGTTCAGGGCTTTTTGGCGATCTTGGGAGTAGGAGTGTTTTCAGAAAAAGTTTCACTAACAATCAATTTACGTTGGATTGCCTTTTTCTGAATTACCATTCAGGCATTCTTAACTGATTTGGGAGCCCCCTGCGCCCAATCTCCTTTTTGACTTTGACAAATTTCTTGGAAGAGATTTCCAGCTTGAGCTTTGGTAGTTGAACACTCTTGGCATTGAAGATCTTGAAATTGGATGATCTTTCAGATGAATCACCCACCAATCCCTTGTTTTTCAGCAGATAGCTGAGCTGAACCGCGAATCCATTTGACTGTTTTGAAGACTGAAACATATTCTTCAGAAGGGTAAAGATGATCCATTTTCAATTCAGTCTTTTTCCAGTCATGATAGCAGTAATGACTTGGAATTTTTCCAACGTAAGAGCAGCAAAAGAACCGGCTTTGGCTAGAATCCCTTTGGCCACAATAACAGCCAGCAGCTGGATTTCCGGCTTCAGTTCATTCTTTGGATCAGAAACTTTGATTTTCCGACCATCAAAGGATAGGAGAGTTTGCATCTCCTCAACTTCAGAAGATTTGACCTCAGAAATATTTGCTAGCCCATCAGTTGGTAGCTGGAAGAGGTTGCTGAAGGAGTCTTTGTCTATCGCCAGCAGCTGATTGTTGACAATGGAAGTAATATTGCCATCAGCAGAGATAAAACCATTGGCGTAGAGATCTTGAATCTCTTTAGGATAGATTTCTTGGGAAGAAATTCCAAAGAATGTATTCAATCCAGCACCTTCTATTTTGATAAAAACACTCTTAATAGCCTCGTCTTGAACAGTCGGGCAAAGTCAAAATCAATAGCCATAGCATTCAATAAGTGTGCAGGAACTTGATTTGCCATTGCTGAAGAGTTGATTTCTGCGAGAAGAAAAGTTAAAGTATTGATTTTCTCTGGAGAATGAAATGCGCGTAAAAGAAGAAAAACTGAAATAAGACAGGGATAAGTATGTTTGTATGTGACTGTTCAAATTTTTTGACTCGTGTTAGCCAAAGATAAATTAAATAAAACTGTGTGTACGTGTGATTAAAGCGTGTGTAGAATTCAAGTAGACTACGTGGGGCCACGATGTAAAACACTATTCATTGAAAGACGTACATTTAATGTGTAATTATCAGACACATCTTTTATTATGGAATATTTATCGCTTTATCAATTAATTTATTGGATTAGATCAGTTAGGTCAGCAACTGAGTGATCAGTTATAAGCTGAATCATTTCAGTTAAAGACCGACTGACTATTGTCTTCTCAGTTAACCATTTATATTTGATGTTCTCCCTCAATATATGCATATAAATAAAAGAAAGGGTAGAAGAAACTTAGTATGGATCAGTTAAGTCCATTATGGTAGCTGATCTCTCTTCGTTTCCTCATTTCACTTTAAGAGCTGTCTATAAATAAGACCATTGTCATTTGATAATATCATTTGAACACCGATGGATTGTTCAAGTAGTTCCAACATCCCTCATCTTGCATTGACTTCTTGCCGTTTGGATAAATTATAGAGGGCTAACGTTCGTCTTTTCAAATGTGATGTCCACATGGACAAAATTTCATGAACTCCAAACGATTCATCGTGATGAATATTTTGCTACTGCCAAGCAAAGATCAACTGCAAAAATATTAAGAGGCATGCTGAAGTCAACCATATTTCAGAACTTGTCACTGATGATGTTCTTCTTCGTCTGATGCTTATGAAGGAATGGAACGTTCTGGAAAGTATTTCTTCTTAAGAGGCCTTTAGGAGAATTAACAGTCATGACTTAACTAACTGGATGTCTCTTCGGAAAGATGCCTCTGAAAGAGAGATGAATCGTATAACCTGGTTTAGATTTTATCAATAAACTTGTTGTTTCGATTCAATGTTCTTTCCTTATCTGCATATGGACTGATATCAGTTGACAAATTATTAACTAACTTACAATTACTAACTGAACAGTTTATATTTAACTAAATGAATAAAAATAACAATTGACATGTTATCATTAAAGATTTATAAAATTAATATAAATCAATTAAACCAAGAATATTGCAAAAATGAGAAAACTTAGTCTCAGGTAATGGTTCGGTGAAGATGTCAGCTGCTTGTTGTTCAGTTGATATATATTCCAGTCTAATAGCTTTCATCAGAGCATGATCTCTGATGAAGTGATGCCTGACATCAATATGTTTGGTCCTGGAGTGAAGAACTAGATTGTATGTAATTGCAATCGTGCTTGTATTATCACAAAATATTGGTGATTCTTTTGCAATGACTCCATAGTCCTTCAGTTGTTGCTGAATCCAGATCATTTGTGCAGAGCAACTTCTAGTAGCAAGGTATTCTGCTACAGTTGTGGAAGTTGCTATGGATGTTTGCTTCTTGGTGAACCAAGATATAAATCTGTCTCCTAAAAACTGACATTATCCACTGGTTCTTTTACGATCTAGTTTACATCCTGCATAATCTGCATCTGAATATCCAACTAAATTGAAAAAAGAATCCTTAGCATACCATAATCCCACATTTTGTGTGCCTTTAAAATATTTTAAAATACGTTTTGCAGATGAAAAATTCGATTGCTTAAGATCTGCCTGAAATCTAGTACACATGCAAACAGCAAATACAATACCAGGACTACTAGAAGTCAAGTACAATAATGAACCGATTAATCCTCTGTAAATTGTTGTCTCAACTGATATTCCCCCTTGGTCATTGTCTAGGTTGATTGATAAGCTCATGGGGGTACTTGCAGCTGAGCATGTTGTTAGAGTAGGTGCCCGTCGAGCCAAGTGTTGGCCGATGGTTCATGTTAAAACTCTATGTATAAACAATCTCTATTTTAAAATTAAGAAATTATTGTTTTGTCACATCTTTATCTGTATATCCATGTTAGTTACATAGATAAAGTCCTTGAATATACAAATAGTAGAAAGAATATGAGATGCTCATATGATGAGTATCATGAAACTCATATTTGAAATACTTTATATTCTAAACAGTACCTAATCGATTCAGCCGCCGCTAAGAAGGATATAGGCCGCTCGAGTTCGAGACTAGTATCTGCGATGTGAGTACCATGTTTCATTGGTAGGGGACATTGTGAGACATGCCGATAGATGCTCTTTGTAGAGTGCACTGAATAACCCTCCATAAAGGACTTTCCAAGTGGTTCTCACTTATCGAGGGAAAACGTCCTAGTTTATGATTTTACACCATTAGTCCTTATGACCCGGAACAACATTGAGACTCTATATGCTAGCATTGCACTTTGACTTGTTTACCGACTCTCATGGGGTCATCAGGTGACAAGGTTATGTGTTTTGTGAAACATATAGGAGTCAATGCATTGTAGTCAGGGATTCACCGCTTACCTTCGGGTATGGATATCCTATGTGATCTCATGTATGTGTAGTATGAAACTCTGATCAGATATGGTGGTAATTATGAAAGGGGTTTCATAGATTACACCATCGATGCAACTACGACATGACACATAGTATCAATTCTTTGACAGCTCTCGATATACCAATAGTTGTCGAATCGGTCGGAATATATGAGTTGAAGGGACCGTACTGTACGCTAACCATAATAGAATGGTTCTTGCAGGCACTTTCATTTGATACCTAGGGAATCATGTAAGCGATGCTGCTAGACGTTTAACATGATTGGTTGGGTACTATCAGACTTGAGTTCTGACGTTCTTATTATCAAGGAGTTGATAAATAAGAATGGAGCAATTGGGGTATGCTCATCTAAGGACATGTTTAGTCCCGAATCACATGGAGATGTGAACCCACTACTAGTTGTATCAATGAACCATTGAGGGTCACACAAGTGCTAACCTTTTAGATCCCGTTGAGAAGTAAAATAGTTCAATGTGTTGAACGGCTTATAAAAGAGTTTATAAGAATAAATGAAAAATAGAATATAACTTCTATAAGGAGAATGTAACTTTTAATTTGAGGGAGTGTTCTAAAATTAAAAGTTGACCAAACAAATAATGTATTTGAAAAATGTGATTTTCATAGACATTATTATGGACTAAATTAAATTAATTCAAGTGTTGAATTAATTAAACACTAGTGGACCTAGTAGATTCCAAATAATTAAATTAATTCAAGTGTTGAATTAATTAAACAACATTGGGCCTTGTATAGCCCAATTAGAAATAATTATTAAACTAGTGGGCTTGACTAAAAAAAAGTAAAGTTTAAATAGAGTCAAATGTGTTTGAGACATTTAAATAAAATTCCATGGGCCTTGTACTTGTTAAAATCCCAAATAGAATTTCATGCTTGGGAGGTGAAGGGTTAGAGGCAACTTTTGAGTTAACGGCATGGCATGTACATGCAACTTTTTGCTTCAATTTTTTACACAACCAAGAAAAGCAATCCCTTCTCTCCTAACAAACTAGATGGCCGAAATTTCCTTGCATTATTCTTTCCATTTTTCTTTATTCAATTGTTGATGAAAGCTTAGTCTTCTCAATAAAAATGCTCTAATTTTTCTAGTGCAAAATTAGAGTGGTTCTACTATATTAGTTGTGGGGACCCGGACGCTAATCATCTTTTAAATCGTCATTGGGACTAATCTAATCAATTATGATAAATAAGGTCTAAATTTTTTTTTAAAATGCGGAAGGAAATGGAATCAAACTCCTATACATATCAGTATAAAAGTATAAATCTGATAAAATATACAATCATACATACTCAGGTTCAACAACTACTATCAAGTGTTTAAACCCTAGCTCTAGTCCAAGTCCGGTATCACCACTCTAATCTCGGTCTGTCTTCACCTCTGTGACCATGTACCTGTCCCACCTGTTGTCATGCACACATACAAACAAGACAACAGACGGATAACTCCGGTGAGATATAAATATCCCAGTATAAACAATGTATTAAATGCAATCATATAAAACATATATAAAAGCATAAACAAAAATCAAACATGTATCTAATCTGATTACATGAATCAATGACTCGTGATCTATTCTTATCTTATCTCAAATCTAGGGATCCCAATCTAATTTAAACTTTGGTATTCTGTATCGAGTGTCTGAGATAGACGTCGATCTACATCTAAGGCTCTTCGATACACCGTAAGTCTAGAGTCTTATCGGTTCTGAGAAAGACTCGGCAGTTTTGCCCTAGCTAGGCTGATCTGCACTAGACACGGACTCTGACTCTGTTCTAGGTCAATACCTTAACATATCAATATGATAATCTGCAAATATCAATGCAATAAAATAAAGTATGTGATTTAGGGAAACTCAAGTCAAACCTAACTCGAGTTGTGCAATCCCGAATCAATATTTATTTATACCTTTCTTGTTGTCGATCTGATACAATCAAAGTCTTGATTCAAAGTCTGTCACTGTTCAATCTGGCAATGACAATACCAATATTCTGTATCAATATTCTAATCAAATCACAATGTCTCTGTTTTATCAAATTCTGACAGTACAACAGTACAATCCTACGATATCAGTGATACCACACCAGTATATACTAATACCAATAACTTATAATCAACCACTGTACAAATCTGACATCACATCTCAGTCAATTTCATTCTGAAAATCATAACAATTCCATATTCAGTCCGTTTCTTAATCTGACTTCGATTCTACGCTGTCTAACATGTCAAGAACAGCATGTATGACGTGTATTCAATTCTAACAACATCATATTTTCAAAACATGTCAAAACGTAATAAAACTTACGTTCAGTTGTAGCCTGCGTTGATAGGAACACAGTACTGAAGTCGGATTTAAAATCTAACGGACGGATTGATCACAAATCGAATTTTGAAATCAAAAGCACTTTTCTTCCTCGGCTTCGTTTTCTTCTTTTCTGAAGAAGATTCGCATGTTTATATATATATATATACAATTCGCATGCCAAGAGAAACGTGGCAACTTTCCAATTTGCATGTTTCGCGCTCGGGCGGACATAAAGTTCCGCCATGGCGCGGAACTCTCGGCCCTTTCATTTATACAAGCGCGCTCGGGCGGATAAAAACTTCCGTCCGGGCGCGAAGTGTTCGACTTTCTTGTTCACTCATTGGCGCTCGGGCGGACAAAGACTTCCGCCCGGGCGCAACACTTTCGGCCCACATCTTGGCTTTTCATATTTCTTTGTCCAATATAATCTCGGACTGGCCCGGCTATAACCACATTAAGTCATAATCAATAATCTCATATTAATCTAATTAAAATCTCGGGCATTACATTTCTCCCCCCCTAAGATAAGATTTCGTCCTCGGAATCATAGGCATTTTATTCGTATCAATCCGGAGTATATATACAAAACTGTATAAGAAATTTACCTTATCGAAATAACTCTGGGAACTCTTGTCTCATATCTGATTCAGTTTCGCAGGTTGCTTCTTCAATACCATGACGAGTCCATTGAACTTTTACTAGTGGAATAGTCTTTGTTCTGAGCTGTTTTTCTTTACGATCAATAATCTGAATTGGTTTTTCAACATAGCTCAATTTCTCATCCAGTTCGGCCTCGTCTGGTTGAATAGCATGTTAAGCATCAGGAAGGTACTTCCTTAATAACGATACATGAAAGACATCATGTATCCCAGATAATGAAGGCAGTAAAGCGAGTCGATAGGCACGATCTCTTGTCTTCTCGAGAATCCCATAAGGCCCGATGTATCGTGGAGACAGTTTCCCTTTCTTGCCAAATCTGACAACTCCTCTGAAAGGTGAGATCTTCAAAAATACTCGATCTCCTGTCTCAAATACCAACGGTCTACGTCGAACATTGGCATATTTGGCTTGTCTGTCTCGCGCTGCCGTCATTTTCTTTCGAATCAGCTTCACTTTTTCTGTCATATCTCTGATCATATCTGGTCCAACCTCAGGCACTTCAGAGATATCATCCCAATATAGAGGGGATCTACACTTCTTTCCGTACAACGCTTCAAATGGTGCCATCTCAATACTCGGCTGATAGCTATTGTTGTACGAAAACTCACAAAGAGGCAATACATCTTGCCAATTAGTGCTAAAATCAAGCACTACTGCTCTCAGCATATCCTCCAGTGTCTGGATGGTCCGCTCTGACTGTCCGTCGGTCTGTGGATGATATGCGGTACTCAGATGTAGTTTTGTACCGAGAGCCTGCTGCAAACTCTGCCAGAAGTGCGAAGTAAATCGAGGATCACGGTCTGATACAATCGACTTCGGCACTCCATGCAATCTGACCACTTCTCTGACATAGATCTCTGCCATCTGGTCAAATCTGTACATCATCTTGTACAGAATAAAACAGGAGGATTTGGTCAATCTGTCAATCACGACCCAAATCGCATCACAACCTTTGGAAGAACGCGGCAGTTGCGTCACAAAGTCTGTAATGCCCTAGATTGAATATGAATAGACAGAAATTGAGAAATGTAATGCCTGAGATTCTGGTAGATAGTTGAATACAAAACGTAAGAACAGACGGGGCGAAACGATGCGAAAAAATATGAAATTTTATTTTGCAAGACCGCACCCGCGGTCTGGCAAGCACCGCACCCGCGGTGCAATGGGCAGAAAGTTAGTAAAATTCCCGTAGCCACACCGCACCCGCGGTAGAATTAGACCGCACCCGCGGTGCTCAGACCGCACCCGCGGTGGTTACATGACCGCACCCGCGGTCAATGCATTATGGAAAATATTGGAACTGCCGTGGGCACAGCGCACCCGCGCTCCTTAAGTCACCGCACCCGCGGTCATGCGTGGAACTCTAAAAATAAGTACACCTGCTCTTACCATTCAAAGATGATATATGTGTCTTCATTTCACCTATTTCAGATGCTGGAAATCGAGGGAAGCTCAGAAAAAGGAACAAGGCTTCTTTCTTATTAAAATTGATTTTGGGCAAGATTTAGCCATCCAATTTTCATTTCAAGTGAAGATTTGGATTCCTCACATCGTTAGCTACAAAGGGATGTAAGTTTCATTTAATTTCAGCATGGTTCGGATTTTAGATGTTGAGGAAATTGGAATATGATAGTTATATTGTGTTCTTGACGTATTGAGCATGATATATTGGTAAATGGATCAAAGAACTGATATCAATGCAAGTTTTATGAATTTCAGCATGTTTAAACGTAAACTGTACCGATTTTGAGTATGGTTTTGTGAATATGATTGGATTATGAGTTGAGGATGTTATAGTGTTGATATTTGTTGAGGTTGGACTGACCGGTATTAAGAATATACGTCGTTATGCCGTCAAAGTCTATACCGAGATTGATTATTGATAGTGTAGGTATTGACTAGAATTAGTAATTAATTGTATATTTATTATACATTGCCATTTCAGATTTGATTGACAGAATTGATACCAACTTCGAGACTACAACAAGAAAGGTATAGTACATGTTTTGTTTGGGGAATCACGACTCAAATGAGATCACATTTGAGTTTCCCAACCAAAATCACATACTTGTTTCATTGTTTATATCTAGACATGATTATTATTGTTTATAGATTTGTTTATAGATTTGTATACAAATCTTGCTATGCTTTGTTTACAGATCATGTGGCATTGCATTAGAATGATTATGCTTGTTTACAGATTGTATATTCATGCATTAAGATAGGACAGTCTAGAGATCAGGCAGACTTCTAGACGTTCGGCGATATCACAGCTTAGGGGAAGATCACCGCCCCTATTGTAGACGCGGATACAGATCAGGCCGAAGTCTAGGAATAAGACGTACAACACCTCGATTGGGAGGGTAGGTGACAGACAGTGACGTCTTATTCACAACGGGATCCCTAGAGTTCTAGTCGAGTCGCGTCTAGACATGATTAGACTCGCATTGCATGATTATATATGCATGACATTCATATTAGCATGTTTCATGTTTTAGATTGTTTTACTGCATGTATACATGTTTATACTGGGATTTGTTCTCACCGGTTTTCCGGCTGTTGTTATGTCTGTATGTGTGCATAACAACAGGTGGGGCAGGATCTGGGTCGAGACAGAGATGATCGTGTTAGCGTGGAGATCTCGAGCGTAGCAGATGGACCAGTAGTTGTATTTTATTATGTATTGTCTTTTAATACTGGTTAGTTGAGGGCATACAGAATAAGTCATGTATATTATGTTTGTATGTTGTAAATGAAATAAAGATTGATGCTTGTTTAATTACATGTGATTAAATGTAAAAGCGAAAAATTGACCCACGTTTTAGAATAATGATCCATTTAATCTCAAGAAAAAGTATTAGAGCCCGGGTCCCCACAACAGGTGGTATCAGAGCGATAGATCTTTTAGTGTAAGATAAAATAGAATGAGCGGGGTAGATTGAGTCTTTTCCTTGCTTTAGGATGTGCTAGCATGATTTAATGCTTTCCTTATTCGGTGTGTGTTATCTGATTTGATTATGACATGTGATCAACTGAATCAGAACCGATTCTAGATCAGAGGTAACTGACTAGAGGAAGGCTGAGACAGGGATATATATTGTATACTAAATTGTGTGAATATCATATACATGCCTCCTCGAAGAGCAGCAGTGCCTCTACGACCATTAGCGCCAGAACAGGGTAGCACATCCGGAGATCCGATGGATGTTACTGCTACGCCCATGGAGACTCTATTAAAGCGATTTCAATCCTTTCGACCGCCAACCTTGAAAGGTACCGAACTGGCAGTGGATTGTGAAAGTTGGCTTGAAGACATTGAGATGTTATTCGACTCTTTGGAGTATGGTGACGAGAAAAGAATAAAGCTTATTGGCCATCAACTCCAGGATGTAGCCAAGAACTGGTGGTTGAACATGAAGAGAGAACTAGAGCAACGTGGTACCGAAATTACATGGATGGTGTTCAAGACGGAGTTCTATCTGCATTTCTTTCCTATCTCATACCGTAATGACAAAGGTGCTGAATTTGCCAATCTGAGGCAAGGGACTTTGAACATTGAAGAATATGTTGCCAAATTCTCTTCCTTGCTTCGTTTCGCACCCCATGTTTCAGGAAATGACGAGGCCATGGCGGATCAATTTATCAATGGCTTAAATCCGGACATCTTTACGTTGGTAAATACGGGGAGACCAAATAATTTTGCGGATGCATTTAATCGGGCCAAAGGAGCGGAAGCAGGATTGATAAGACAACGGAGTGCTCCATATGTTGCTCCTGTGCCAAGACCACCACAACCTCCAATACAATCTCCTCCTTCTAGATTTGAAAGCGGCGGTAGCAGCAGTGGCAGAAAAGATCAATTGAAAGCCAAGGGTAAACAGTTTAAAAGACTAGGGAGCAGTTCGTCGAGCTCCAGCGGATCAAGACAGACTGGTTTTGATCAGAGTACCAGATATTCGGGTGTTTATTGCAGTTCCTGTGGAGGAAAACATGCGACTGAACAGTGCCAAGGAGTTACAGGCCGATGCAACATTTGTAGGCAACCGGGGCATTTTGCCAAAGTCTTTCCCCAGAGGAGTGTACAGCCAACCCAGAGTGGACGAGCATCCGGGTCAGTACCTCAGTTTGAACGGCAGGCATCATCGGTTCACTCTTTTCAGCCTCCACCAGCACCGACTCAACCCAGAGCTCGAGGTAGTCAGACGGTGAGTCAACCTCCGAGGTAACAGGCCCAAGTGTTTGCGTTGACAGAAGAGCAAGCACAAGATGCACAAGATGATGTTATAGCAGGTAACTGCTCTATTTATGGTTATCCTGCTTATATCTTGATAGATACAGGTGCATCACATACATTCATTTCGGATCGATTTGCATTGTTGCATTCATTGCCTGTTGAGTCTTTGTTAGATGTTGTGTCTATTAATTCTCCGTTGGGAAGTGGATTGATATCTGTAACTACGGTTAGACATTGCATTCTACAGTTTGAGGGGCATGAAATTGACCTAGATTGTATAGTGTTGGGTCTAGCTGATTTTGATTGTATAGTCGGTATTGACATGCTAACGAAGTACAGAGCCACCGTGGATTGTTTCCACAAGATTGTCAGATTCAGACCCGAGATGACAGACGAGTGGAAATTCTACGGGAAGGGTTCCAGTTCTCGGATTCCCTTGATTTCGGCTCTTACTATGAACAGATTGTTACAGAAAGGAGCGGATGGTTTCTTTATTTATGCTGTAGATATGCAGAAGTCGAGCCCGGCATTGGCAGATCTGCCAGTAGTGCAGGAATTTGCAGATATTTTTCCAGATGAGATCCCAGGATTACCTCCGGTTCGAGAGGTAGATTTTAGCATTGAACTTGTACCAGGTACCGTTCCTATTTCGAGAGCTCCGTATAGGATGGCACCTATTGAACTAAAAGAATTGAAAGCACAATTAGAAGATCTTATAGCCAAGGGATATATCAGACCTAGTGTATCTCCTTAGGGCGCTCCAGTGCTATTTGTGCGAAAGAAAGATGTTTCGATGCGTTTATGTATTGATTACAGGCAACTGAATAAGGCAACGATCAAGAATAAATATCCTTTGCCTAGGATTGATGATTTATTTGATCAGTTGCAGGGATCCACTGTGTATTCGAAGATTGATTTGCGTTCTGGGTATCATCAGCTCAGAGTTCGAGATGTAGATATACCGAAGACAGCGTTTAGAACCAGGTATGGACATTACGAATTTATTGTCATGCCTTTTGGTTTAACCAATGCTCCTGCGGTATTTATGGGCTTGATGAACCAAGTGTTTCAAAAATATTTGGATGAATTTGTTATTGTTTTCATCGATGATATTTTGGTGTATTCGAAGAACATATATGAGCATGCAGAGCATCTCAGAATTGTTTTGCAGACGTTGAGAAACGAGCGACTGTATGCTAAATTGTCAAAGTGTGAGTTTTGGTTGAATCGAGCTGTCTTCTTAGGACATATCATATCAGGAGATGGTATTTCTATAGATCCGAGTAAAGTGGAAGCTGTGATCAGTTGGTCGAGACCGACTTTTGTACCAGAAATACGCAGTTTTATGGGCCTAGCCGGATACTACAGAAGATTTATCAAAGATTTCTCCAGTATTGCAAAGCCAATAACTCAATTGACGCAAAAGAATGCACCATTTGTTTGGTCAGAGGAGTGCGAATCTAGCTTTCTAGAGTTGAAGAAAAGGCTGACTAGTGCTCCAGTACTAATGATACCTTCATGTACGAGTGATTTTGTTGTGTATTGTGATGCTTCTCATAGAGGTTTGGGATGTGTTCTTATGCAGCGAGGCCATGTGGTCGCATACGCCTCGAGACAATTGAAGCCACATGAAGTTCGATACCCCATTCATGATCTGGAATTGGCGGCTATCGTATTTGCATTAAAGATTTGGCGTCATTATCTCTACGGCGAAAAATTTGAGATCTTTTCCGATCACAAGAGCCTAAAGTACCTATTCTCTCAATCAAAATTAAACATGAGGCTGCGTAGATGGTTAGATTTATTGAAAGATTTTGACTGCGAAATCAAATACTATCCAGGAAAGTCAAACGCAGCAGGAGATGCCTTGAGTCGAAAGGTATGTTCTTTATCCTTGTCGACGATAGGTGTTACGAATATGATTGAAGACTGTTGTTTGGCTGGATTAACATTTGATACAGATAGTAAACCACTACGACTTGCTATGATTCGAGTTGAACCAGACTTGATAATGAAAATCAAAGAAGCACAAAGAACAGATCAAAATGTGCAGAAATCAATTCAAATGGTTCAAGCAAGGCACATGTCAGAATATCAGGTACATGATCATGTGCTATATGTGAATAACCGTCTAGTCGTGCCAGATGTTGCAGATTTGAGACAGCAGATTCTATCAGAAGCACATTGTAGTCGGTTCAGCATTCATCCTTGTGGCAGGAAAATGTATAATGACTTGAAGACACAATTCTGGTGGAAACATATGAAATCAGATATTGCAGAGTTTGTGTCTAAGTGTTTGAACAGCCAACAGGTAAAAGCTGAGAGGAAGAAGCCCGGGGGGTTACTTTAGAGTTTATCTATTCCAGAATGGAAATGGGACCACATTTCCATGGATTTCGTGACGAAGTTACCTCGATCATCCAGAGGCTGCGATGCGATTTGGGTCATTATTGATAGATTAACCAAATCTGCTTGTTTCATTCCATACAGAATGACGTATCGACAAGATCAGATGGCGGAGATATATATTCGAGAGGTAGTCAGGTTGCATGGTGTGCCGAAGTTTATCGTATCAGATCGTGATCCACGATTCACTTCTCACTTTTGGCATAGTTTGCAGCAGTCCTTAGGTACGACATTACACCTGAGTACTGCTTATCATCCTCAGACAGACGGACAGTCAGAACGGACTATCCAGACTCTAGAGGATATGTTGAGAGCCATCGTGCTAGATTTTGGCATTGGTTGGCAAGATTCTCTACCTCTTTGCGAATTTTCTTACAATAACAGCTATCAGACGAGCATCGAAATGGCACCGTTTGAAGCTTTATATGGCAAGAAGTGCAGATCTCCGCTATATTGGGATGATATCTCAGAAATACCAGAACTGGGGCCAGATATGATTCGTGACATGACAGAGAAGGTGAAACTCATTCAGAAGAGGATGAAGACAGCACAAGATCGACAAGCTAAGTATGCCAATATCAGACGTAGATCGTTAGTATTCGAGGCAGGAGATAGAGTATTCTTAAAGATTTCTCCATTCAGAGGCGTTGTTCGATATTGCAAACGCGGGA